>NC_022028.1:18007549-18036230 GCF_000317375.1 Microtus ochrogaster | reverse complement strand
TATGTTTTTACAAAAACCAACTAGCTGACTGCAGTTTTTCTCCCTGGTGCTCACTGAAAACAAAACCCAGACTAACATACATTGTTTGACCCGTATATTGACTCTAAATGGAAGGCATTCTCAAATGATTTTACAAATAGAAATCTTTGTGCTTAAAAATCTGAAACACTAATATTCTCTGGGCTCCTGTTTCCAACAAAACACTGTGGTATATTTCGATTTATTGATTTAAGTGGCTAATTACCTTCAGTAAAATTGGGAAGTAGATTCATTTATTTATTCCTGATAAGTATACAAATAAACAATAAGTACTTATAATGATGAATGTTTTTGCAAACATTTACAAAATTAATTAATATTTGAGGTTATTTCCTTTTGTTTCCTAAGATTTTTTCCTGTCTCCAATTTCTTTTGTTTTCTTATATGTCAAACACACATGTGCCAATGAAGATGCATCTGGAGAGTATGTGAGGACAAAACTGAGGCAGATAATTGGCAGAATGCTGTTTTTAATCCTTTTGATAAAGAATTGAATTTGATTATCAGCCGGCTAGTTTGCTTTAATTTGCAATTTTATGTTTATGGGTAATTTTTTAAGATAAAGAATAAAAATGACTGTATCCTAACTCTTTAGTTCCAATTTTCCTACGGCACTCATGTTCATGTACCTGTGTAAGTGCACACACACAAACACCACTGTGCTGGCTTAAATAGAATGGCTCGTGTATTTGAATACTTGGAACTCCATCAATGGAAACCTTTGGGAAGGATGAGGAGGTGTGGCCTTGGACGAGGTATGTCACCAGGGTTTAAGGCTTAACAAGGCTTGTGGAGTTCCCAGTGTGCTCTCTCTGCCCCATGGTTGTGAATTAAAATGTCAGCTCTCAGCTGTCCCTTAGCTTCACCATAATGGACTCTAAACTTTTAAAACTATAAGCCAAATTAAATGCATTCTTTTGTAAGTTCCTTGGTTATGGTATTTTATTACAGCAATAGAAAAGTGAATTAGATTTGAACCACCATTTCCTGACACACACGCGCATACACAGCCTAAAGCATGAGAGAAGCAATAGACTTTAATCTTGTGTGCTCTAATTTTGTAGGCTTAACTATCCGTCTGCACTGCTCTATTTCATATTATAGAGTCGTTTTCAAAAATAAAATGTGCATATACATATAAAACTATATTTAGCTGTAAATAAATTGGAAATGATGGAATTTGCAGATAAATGAATGTAACTGGAAAATAATCTACTGACTGACGTAATCCAGATCCAATATGACAGAAAGGATATGTTCTCTCTGATCTTTGGAACCTAGCTCATAATCTGTACTACTGACTACATAGGAAATTAGTCAAGCCAGAAAAGTAGACATAGACCAAGGAGAGTTTGGGGGAAGTTCTAGAAGGGGTAATGGTTGGACACAAGTGCCTTCAAGAAGAAATGGGGGCATAGGGGTGGGGAAATCTTACTTAGAATTAGGTAGGAATGATAATACATAGTTAGAGGCAGTCAGCATTAAATCTCTCTCTCTCTCTCTCACTCTCTCTCTCTCTTTCTCTGTGTGTGTGTGCGCACGCACATATATGGAACACAACCTAGGCTCTGTAAGGTGTGTGTTTGTTTAAAGACATGAATTTGAGAGGGAAATGTGTTGGGAAGGGGACATGAGAGGAGTTGTAGGGAGAAGAGTTGAGAAATATATAAATCTAATCAGTGTACTCACATATAAAATTATAAAAAGGACTGTTTCATGACCAAAAATAGTGGAAAAATGCTCAGAAGATAATGTTATCTTATTCTACATCACATTCTATAAGCTATAAAATCAAATCATTTCTACAATAAGAAAATCAATTGAAAAGTGTTAGATTCTATAAATGAAAAGCATTAGTTAAAAAGAGATACCATATATATTCACATGAAATTCATAAATAACTAAAAACTTTTTAATTCTGAAGATTTGGTTTTCTCGTGGCATACCAGGTTATGAATTGTCAGGATTTATTTTATTCTCAAATATCAAGGCCAGTATGGTTTATGTGTTTAACAAGATTCTTGGCTCTGTTGATTTAAGCGTAGAAAGGATGAAAGCAATGAAATACAAAATTGTGATACCCACTCCTCCCTGAAGGCCAAAGAGAAAGCCCTTGAGAATTTTATATTCAAAAGCTTTGCAACAAATATAAGATGCACAAAAAAATAAAGAAATGAATCTCTATGTGAATCCACCAAGCTCCTTTGTCTATTGCAACATTTCCGTTAGACTCCTTTGAATCTGTCCTCCTCAACGCTGTCATGTAGCCAAACACAATGCCCTCTAAGGAACATTCTGTGCAGAGGTTATCTCAAAAGGATTAATTCCTTTATGTAGTTGAGGTTTAAAATATGATGACACAAATTTAGATTTTGAAACAGCAACTATAGTGGAATAGATTAACATATTGAGCTTCTCCACAGCTCCTGTTTTTGTAATAAAGAACAGATAAAATTCACAAATCTAAGAAACATTCACCACAGGGACACTCTTAACTATAGTCCCCAAGATATTCAGACTTGTTATACGTTTGATGATTTATATATTTTAACTTACTTCAGCCAATGCCTCCCCCTCCAAATACAAAGTATCCACTGATTCTCTGTGTATGTCATTGCCTTTTTACAAAATATTACTCCGGTAAGACAGGACAATACTTTTTTTCTTTGTGTCTAGTTTTTTTCACTAAGCAAAATGCCCTCTAAGTCAACCATGTTGTGGAATATTATAGCATCTTATTTTGTTAATTAAATACTAAATTGTATATACCTCACATTTTCTTTAACTAGTTATCTATTAATGTTGTTCCCATAGATTGCCTATTGTGAACACTGCTACTTGAATCTGTATGGCGACATCTGTATTCACACACACATACACACACACCCTCATGGCCCCCACAAATTCTGAAAACCATCAGATGCTAACAATAAACCCTAAGCTAGCAAAAAAAATGGAATTTTATGTATCTCGAAAGAAATTGATGACACGAGGTATCTATTCTCTTACTAGAAAAGTAGCAAGCATGATGGTTCCTCTACGAACTTTCCTATTGGGTAATTAAACAACATTCCCTTCTACCCCTTGAGGGTCTTCGATTTGCATGCTCACATTCTTCCACAGGCTTTGCTTGTCCAAGTTTGTTTACATTCAGGATTCAATTCACACTGATGAAAGTGCATGCATGACCCCATGTCCTGTGTACATGTTCTGGTGAGAATCCCGATATTCTTTATTTTTATCTGCCATATGTGAAGCAGAAAGGATTACATAGTCAATTAAACCTAATAAGTCATAAGTATAAAAATCCATGTGTGTATGAAAATTTAACCATGATAAATTCTAAAAATAGCAAATAAGATTATGTTCCTAGAAGATTAGAATTTCTTAGATATAGTAACACACATGAGCTGTATACCTTCATAAAATTTGCCTGTTGGTAAGGGTTGTCCTTTCAAGACTATTCTTCCTTAGATATCAAGAGAAGACAATAGGGTTAATTAAGATAAGCAGCTCACTGACAGCATTGTAAGGATAAAAATAGACCTGGGGAAGTTGAATAGCCCTTTGGCTAACATCTTTGTCCATAATTCATTCACAATGTTTTTGATATTCCCCTTGGATCCTTACTGCATACAGCTAGATGCTACGATTCTATATACACACAATTGCCAAATACATAGAAAGGAAAGTACATCCAAAAATGAAAATAATATTAGTATTATGCCATTAAATAATATATATCTGACACAGACACATTGCATAACACACACACACACACAGACAGAGACAGAGACAGAGACAGAAACAGGGACAGAGAGACATACAGCGTCCTAAATTTTACAGAAATCAGAATCTCAAGAACAGCTGAAACCTAACAGGCTTGAATTGCTGTGAACAGACACCAAGACAAGGGGAGTTTGGGGGGTTTACTTTTATTTTAGGGCGTTAGTCTATGACCATCATGTTAGTGAACATGGAGGTAAGAAGGCAGGTATGGCTCTGGAGAAATAGCTGAGAGCTAACATCTCTCTGATGCATACATGGGAGGCAGAGAGAGAGACTCAAAGCCCACTCCCAATGACACACCTCCTCCAACCAGGCCACACCTCCTAACCTTTGTTAAACAGGTCACCAATTAGAAACCAAATCCTCAAGTATTTGAGCCTATGGTGGTCATTCTCATTCAGAGCACCACACCCATGGACTTTATAATACATAATATATTTCTTAAATATATACATAGAGTCAAATAATCAGATTTAACTCTTCCAGTGCTAGATGTTTATATTGTTGACTCTCAAGATATCTTTACAAGGGCTTTTTCTCTGTTCATTTTATTGTATTAGAAGTTCAACCCAGAACCCTTCTCATGCTGCCAAGCAACCCCACCACTGCCACCCTCAGCCAATATATCTTGCTGTTTGTTTGTTTGTTTATTTGCTGTCGTAAGATTTGCTGTTTTGACCAGATAGTCCTCAGCTCAGAAAGGCCTTGAATTTGTGATCCTCCTGCCTCCCACAATCTCAGCTCTTGCAGTAGGTTTAAATGTTACTTAAAAAAATAACAAAACTAAAATGACCTCCAACCAGGAAACTTATTATCTGATATATTTAGAAGCCCAGAATTAAAGCAGGCCATCAGGGAACTAGAGGCCTCCAACAAACTATAACTAGGTCACAGGGAATTTGTCTCTCTGTTCTCACCCCCGTTTACCATCTCAGCTCCTTTTCTCAGCTACTCCTGGTATCTTGGAAGATAAAAATTCTCCAAGACCCTGTCTTGATCCTTCTTTTCCATATGTTATCTGAGTGACCTTTGGCAGGTCATCTCCTCCCTGGGTAACGTGTATATTTACTGCAAATTTCAGCATTCTTTTGGTGTAAAGATGTATATGCAAGGAAGACAGTAAGTGATCTGGTATTCACTGTGTACTTCAAAAATACAGCCTTGACCAAACCAACAATAAGAATACAGTCTCCATGTAAGCTGGCGCTGCATGCAGATAATCTGAGCACATGTGATGAACATGGGCATCAGTGTCATCAAGGCCCAGAATTCCCTTGCGGAGCATCACACACGCGGATTTGAACAGTGAGATGTGGAGATGGGACTACTTGAACACCCCACAAATCTCCTGCCACCGTCACACAGTCACCACTTAGTGCCATCTCTGACGGCTGACAGATGCATCAAGTATCTTTACAATGTGAACCAATCACTTGCTAAGTGATGTGACTACTGACTAACTGGTGAGGATCAATGGAGATGTCAAGTACGAACCTACTGAATCCTAGAACAACTTATAAATAAAGAAATCTCTACTTCCCATATGCTATTTTTATGAAAAGTTCAAGCATGTGGACAATGAAAGAGAATCATATCTACCCCCTCCAACTCCACACATGTTGAGATAAGAAAACACTGTTCTAGCGCTACAAGACTTATATTAGGCTTCCAGTTAAAGGTGACCACAATTGACATGCTGGGTTGTAAGGTATTCAGGAAATGCTACTGTCTCCAACTTCCAACCCTACACATATCTGCTCTATGTTTGTTTATGTATGTATTCATTGCTTCCCACCATTCTTGAATTGCTCAGTTCTTTTATTGTTTTCTGCATATATTTTGAGGAATTTTTTAATTTTTATTTTCTTATTCATTTCACATACCAACCACACCTCCTCCTTTCTCCCATCCTCATGCTCCCCTCATCTTCCCTACCACTCCCGTCCACCCCTCAGAGAGGGTAAGGCCTTTCATGGGGAGTCAACTAAGCCTAGCATATCAGGTTGAGGCAGGACCAAGTCCCTCCCCACTGCATCAAGGCTGAGCAAGGCATCCCACCACAGGGAATGAGCTCCAGAGAGCCAATTCATGCACCAGGGATAAATCTTGGCCCCACTTTCAGGGGCCCCACAAACAGATCAAGTCACAGAACTGGCACCCACATTCAGAGGGCCTAGTTTGATCCCATGCAGGCTTCCCAGCTGTTAGTCCACAGTCCATGAACTCCCACTAGCTCGGGTCAGCTGTCTTTGGGTTTTGTCATCATGATCTTGATCCTCCTTGCTCATATAGCCATTCCCCCCTCTCTTCAACTGGACTCCGGAAGCTCAGCCAGTAATTAGCTGTGGGTCACTGCATTTGCTTTCATCGGTTACTGAATGTAGGTTCTATGATGACAATTAAAGTAGGCACCAATCTGATTACAGGAGACCAGTTCAGGCAGCCTCTCCACTATTGCTAGATCTTAACACCCATTCGCATCAAATATCCCAGGAGCCTCACTTCTGTTAATGCCACAGGCTAGTGTCATAAGCCCATCCAGGTAGCAACCTCGGAATAGGAATCCTCCTATCTGCTTGGGAAATTTATACAGACAATTAAGAGTGTTTTTAATTCTGCCTATTGCTCCTAGAAACATATTTATTTCCTGGAAATTAGAGATTATGTTAGTCGACTTGTCATGTGTTTTCTCTTACTGACTCTGGTGGCTGTTTCAGGAAGTTGCCCTAAAAACGAGAGGAATATTTCAGTGGCATTAAAAATAATAATCATATATTCTGGGCACATTTAAAATTGCTGCTGATGGAGAGAAAGTCCATTTTCTACAGGGACAAAGCTGATGTAGAGACACTGTACCAAATTCAGTGGATCATTCTCCATCCAAGAAAATTCTGGCAACACAAAGAGGACTCAGCATGATTTAAAATAAAATAAAATATGTGTGTGGGGTTCATGAGTTAGGAGAGAAAATTGTTGGAGGATGATAGGAGCAACATCCTGAAAGCTTAACAAAGACTTGAGAAATACTTAAAATTACAAGATGATTTTTATAAGAATATAATAAAAGTGACAATTTTAGCTTTACATTAGCTTTTTGTTTTCCCTGTTTCTGTCACTACCCCTACTCCATGGATATAACAGTGTCTATTTAAAAGGAATTATACTTAAAATTGAAAAAAATAATTAATGCACATAAAATACTTAAAATTCACCCAAGAAAAAGCACCAAAGGTTTTGTAAACAACACTGTCTGATGCTCAGCATGTGACCAGGAGAAAGTACAGTAACTGTAAATGAACAAACCGACCTGTTAGAAATTCTTGAGAAATCAATAACTCAGAATGTTATTTCATATGAAATAATACATCAAATGATTCTGACCTACAGAAAGGGAATAAATTATTTCCTAAGTCACGATCCATCTCAGAAATGATGCTGACTGAGCCCAGGGCTTATACATGATCTCTTCCTTCCTCACCAAAATATCAGTTTCTGACTTCTGTTTTATTCATTATTTATTTTGCTTTCAACAGACTATCATTGTTTTAAATGTTTTGGTCTTTATATGTGAGAGACTCTATACAGTTATATAAGCATTTTTAACCTCAGCTATAGAAGAAGAGTTATGAGGGTTATCCTTTGTTGATTTTACAAGGCTTATCACTAAGAATTTGAGATGACTACAGTGAATTAATATTATAGGCACACATTTAGTTACAGACATGGATGTTTGATAGCAAGGTCATCTATTATTGTATATGAGTTACACAATTTAAGATGGATTAAAAGTCAAAAAATATCTAAGATTTAAAATAATTGTTTAAAATGACTGATCTTATTTTATTGGTGTCCACAGGGATAACTATATTTAGAGGTATCAAACAGCGTTTAAGAGATCATTTTATTGGTTTAGTAGCATGCAAGAGAAGAGAAGTGACAGTGGGAAAATGAAGCCTGATACATTTACTCTAAGAATAAAACAGCTAGCATGAAAAGATTATATCGTTTTTTTATACTATAAATGAACCAAAAATAGGAGTGAGAAAGTGTAACAGGTATTGTCACTCAAAGGGACATATCTAGAGGCCAAGATAGTGTCATCACATGAACAGGAAAGATATCCTTTCTTACATACAGTTTTACTTATACATTGATAAATACCCATTGTATCCATGTACTCAGATACACACTACTTTGCAACTTAGTGCACCAAGACTTATGCAAAGAAACACGCATCTCTATGTACAGGGCTGTCTCAGTACTGCTCCTGGAGCCTTTGGGAGCAAACAGACAGTGATTGTTCTAACTGCAAGTAACAACTGAGTCTTAACATTAGTATAGTTTTGGATTCCAAACTTTCCAGATACATTTTAGCTGCTTAATCACCTTCTCCACTTTATTCCTTTCTTATATGATGATCTAGATATATCAGGATTGGTATCCTATACTTTTCTACATAGGAGACTGTACAAAAAGAATAAAAATAATTTTGGGAGACCAAGGAAAGGTGCCTTAAACATCCAAGCAAGAAATTATTCTGGATATGTTCATCAATAGTGTTATAGTCATTGTATCAAATCTTCTTGATCTTGGCAAAAGAATATATGAACAATCTCAAACCATGACTCTGAAGATAACTTATCAATTATAACAAGAGACATGGTTTCCAACTTGATATTATTAACAACAAAATTAGCATGAGTGCAAACCTTGTACAGGTAGTAATGAAAGAGGCTGAAGTTCTGGTCTCTTGATTTTTTTATTGATTTTATTAAGCAATACATATTTCTCTGCTCCCCTACGTTTTCTTCCCCTCCCCTTTAACCCTCTCCCATGGTCCCCAGGCTCCCAATTTACTCATATCTTGTCTTTTTCTACTTTCCATGTTGATTAGATTCATGTAAGTCTCTCTTAGTGTCCTCATTGTTGTTTAGGTTCTCTGAAACTGTGATTTGTAGTCTGGTTTTCTTTGCTTTATGTTTATAAACCACATATGAGTGAATATATATGATAATTGTCTTTCTGGGCATGGGTTACCTCACTCGGTATGATATTTCCTAGCTCCAATCATTTGCCTGCAAATTTCAAGTTGTTATTATCTTTTTCTGCTATGTAGTACTCCATTTTGTAAATGTAGCACATTTTCCTTATCCATTCTTTGGTCAAGGGGCATTTACATTGTTTCCAGGTTCTGGCTATGACAAAAAATGCTGCTATAAACATAGTTTTTACATGTGAGAATGTCAGTTTATTCACTAATTATCATATACTATTTACCCCAATTTTAATTAGAAAATGAAACGTGAAGTAATGTTAATATGCTATAAAATAGTTTTAATGGTTCAAGTTATAGAAAATGAAATAAAGAAATTTAGGGAACACAGGAGAACAGAAAGACAACCAAAAGTATTGTATGAATTTTGATGTAATTCTGTTTTCTTAATACATTTTATCTTCTAGAGATTTATTTCATTCATTGCAAAATGTATATTGATCATACACATTCATCACTACTTCCCTCCAACTCTCCTGAGATTGGCTACCTCATGCCCTTCAAAATTCAAGTTCTTTTTATTGTTAATAACAATTAATGATTTCCAAATACCACAAGGCATGAGAAACCTGCCAGTGGTCACATTCCCAAAGGAGAGTGACTCTCCTTACCTCAGAATCCATACTGTCTAAAGCTCGTTTGATAGGCATGGGGCCCAGGAGTACCTCCTCAATTCATTATTGAATTTAGCTGTCTTGACCATTTGTGGGTCTTTTGCAGGTAATCACATATTTTGTGATTTACTGTATACAACAGCAATGTCCTGTCAACAAATTAGCATTTTGTAGTTCTCCTTTCCATCTACTGGGTCTCATGTTCTTTGTTCTTCATCTTCTGTGAATTTCTTTGAGCCTTAGATGAAGGTTAATATAAGTAACTCATCTTTGGTGAGTACTCTGTATTATTTATATTCAAAACTGTCGACAAGTTTTAGTATCTACAAGTATTTGCTAAATTATGAAGCTTCCTAATTCTAGGTTGAGTTATATTCACAAAAACATGTGTAAGCATAACTATTAAGAATGCAGTTTCACTGAAAGAATATGAAGCTAAGCAGTAAGAGTAGGTTTCCCCTCTTGTGACCTATGATTATCCCAGTAATATAGAATTGACTAAGTTTATCATGCTAGGAATAAAATTCTTCCTGTATGGCAGACCTCATAGCCAATTAAGAAACTCATTGATTACCACATAACATGCATGTACAGTGGACACATCTTTGCAGCCTGTAACTTCAAGGATCACTGCTGTATACAACAAATGAAGGTTTTTTTCTCCGGCAGACTTCATAGGAACTTGTTAAAGTTCTTGATTATGACAATAGTGGTAAGCATGGAAGATGCCCTCACTAAAAAGTCAGGAAAAGAGGGAAATATCTGATAGTCTGTAACTTATGTATAAGTAGTTAACAAAAGTACACAGGTTAAAAGTATAAATGTGCTCATACTAAAAAAGAAAAAAAAGATAAAATGCCAGATGCAATGGCAGGTATATTTTAAACACTAATGTAATTATTTCAGTTCAGAACTGATTTAGTATAGAAGCCTGTACACTATCTACTATTTTTTTCCATTATCAACATCTTACAGTACATGGTATATATTTGTCACAATGAATGTACCAACACTGACACATTATTGTGAACTAAACTCCACACTGGATTCAGTTTCTCTTCCTTTCTCTCCTATGACCCCCCCCCATCAAGTCCTCTTCTCTTCTAACATATTGAAGGTAACATATTGAGGGAAGTCACAGAACAGAATAAAGGTGTGATGTAGGATTCCCTTCTGTATTGTATGAATATATTTTATTACCATTAGTTATTAAAGAAGCTATTCGGCCAATGACTTAGAAGAATAAAGCCAGACAGGAAATCGGAACAGAGATATACAGAGAAAGTAGGTGGAGTCAGGGAGATGCCATGTAGCTACCGAAGGAGAACTACACCAACTGCCAGCCAGAATCGTACTAGTAGGCCACAGTCTCGTGGTGATACACAGATTAAAAGAAATGGGTTAATTTAAAATGTAAGAGTTAGATAAAAATATGCCTAAAACATTGGATAAACAGTATTGTAATAAATATAGTTTCTGTGTTATTATTTGGGTCTGGAAGCCAAGAAACAAATAAGCAGTCTTACTCTATAAAATGGTACCCAACATGCAGCAACTACATCCCCATAAATCCTGGGAAAGAGTTCTAGACACAAAAGAACAGAGTTAAGCATGACTTTTTGGTACTTGTTTATTTTTCAGATTTGCTCTGCCTTCCTAGAAACAAGCAGAGGTCCTATTCCTTTGAGAGAAGGTTCCCTGACTCAGTGGTAGCAGCATAAACTGTGTGTCTCTGTTAAGAAGGTTTCCTGCTTTGTACTAGTTGATGCAACTAGCATGTGTGTGTGTGTGTGTGTGTGTGTGTGTGTGTGTGTGTGTGTGTGTGTGTGTATGGGAAAATATATATTAAAAGTATCTTTACTTCAAATTTTGGGTCTAAGAATATTACTTTGAGAAAGAGGTTCTGCTTTTGTTTCTACAGAGGTCAGAAAGCTGTGGATTCCTTACCAGCTAATATAGTTTGATCAAACAAGAGCCCCTAAAGCAATGGCACAGATGGTCCAACATCTATGACAACTTTAGGACTGCTGGCTGATATCAAACTTCCACACAGGATACCCCATAAAAAACATGACTAACAACTCCCCAATTAGCAGAAAGTAGTCTAGAGAACAATGCTCAAATTCCCTAAAAGACTGTCTATAAATGTTTTTTTACATTTAAAGTGGTATGCTATAGAAATGAATATTTTGCATTGGTATGGATCTTGGTTTATTGATACAAATTTAACATTAACTTTGTTATATGTATATTTCTGCTCATTTAAAAATGTAATGTATAATTATAATATAGGTTAATAGAGAATCATCTATAATAGTGAAGCATGTAATCATGTTAATTCAGTTTTCTAAATGTATAGAGTTATATTTCAGATGGTTGGGTATTTTTCAAATCTTTCAAAGACATACTGAGTATGACATTTAAATGTTTTAAGAATGTAGACTTTCCTCAACCATGAAACATGTCTGCTTCTGGCAGCACCTACTACTTCAAGAGGATGATGGGCAATGAAGAAGCTCCTTATGGAGTTTGTTAGCCATTTGAAACTGCTCTTGCCTTGACTGTTTGATGTTATGCTATATAAAATGGACATGTAGGACCAACAAAAAAAGTGACCTCTAAATTTGCCTAAAGGTGAGATAGTCCTTCAGTGTTTCTGCTTCATGAAAGAGTATGTCAGATATTCTGCAGGATACAGAAAAAAGTGACTGACAAACTTCCAATATAGATGGAACTGTCTTTGAAATTTCCTGTTTCATAGAAAAGTCTGCCAGATACTATGGACCTGTAAACTGAAGATGGATGCCCCAATGTTAAGAACATTGGGTGAATATCCAGGCAGTGAGATGTCTCTGTCAATTCTATAATATTGCCTAAGTTAACAGGAAATGTTTACAATGCACTTCCTGTTACCTTAGGCAATATTATATCCTTCTGGGGTATTTGATACAGTTAACGAATAGATAGGCATAATTATAGTTTTCCTTAACTATGATAAAAGGTAAAGTAGATATAGATATTGTAACTGTAACTCTTGTTTTTTTTTGTTGTTGTTGTTGTTTTTTTTTTTTTTTTTGGTTTTTCGAGACAGGGTTTCTCTGTGGCTTTGGAGCCTGTCCTGGAACTAGCTCTGCTTGTAACTCTTGTTTGATACCTGTTTTGTTTTATATGATTTTACTATGTTAAAGTTAAACCTTCCCTTTTATTTAGACAAAAAGGGGAGATATGTGGGATTCCCTTTTGTATGCTATGAATATGCTTTATTACCATTGGTAATTAAAGAAGCTGTTTCTGGCAATGGCTTAGTAGAGTAAAACCAGGCAGGAAATCCAAACAGAGAATAGAGACAAAGGAGGCAAAGTTAGGGAAATGCCGTGTAGCTGAGGAAAGACGTCAGCTGCCAGTCAGAACCTTATCAGTAGGCTACAACCTCAAGGTAATACACAAACTAATAGAAATGGGTTAATTTAACATGTAAGAGTTAGCTAATAATATGCCTAAGCTATTGGCCAGTGTTGTTATTAATATAGTGTCTGTGTTATTATTTGGGTCTGGGTGGCTGGAAAATGAATGAGCAGCCTCTGTCTAGAAATGTGATAATCTTCTAATATCCCCCATATTTGTGTGAACATGAAGAGAAACTGAAAACCCTGAACATGGTTCTTCATATCTTTCACTCAAATCCTCAGGACCTTTTTTCCCAAGTGAGAAATGAAGAACCCACATTCATCACATCGTAACATCTTTGTTTATTCCCAGTGCACACATATTTTAATATCACAACTGTTACATACATCCCCATAGGACTCAATTTTATGGCTAGGATATAATGCTTACGTGCAGCTGCAAATATCTTTGGTCTTACAGACTGTGCTCATTTCCATGGTGACTAGATCAATGGCCCTCATACAGAATCTTTGGCTGTCACTGTTATTGCTTTCCCACAGGCATGAAAGTTTTTCATTTTTAAGAATTTAAGACAAGTAAGGGAAAAAGAATCTTATTTTAGAAATTTGGCAACCTAACAAAACTATAAACTATAAAATCACATTAGTTAATGCAGGTTCTCATACTATCTCTAAGAGAACACTGTGAAAGGGTCTCTAGAGTTTACTTAGTTTAATTAAGTTCCTCCCACCTCCCCCCACTCCTCTCCCCGTCCCTCTCAAGTCTGAAGAGCAGTCAGGGTTCCCTGCCCTGTGGAAAGTCCAAAGTCCTCCCCCCTCCATCCTGGTCTAGGAAGGTGAACATCCAAACTGGCTAGGCCCCCACAAAGCTAGAACAAGAAGTAGGATCAAAACCCAGTGCCATTGTCCTTGGCTTCTCAGCAACCCTCATTGTTCGCCATGTTCAGAGAGTCCGGGTTTATCCCCTGCTTTTCCAGTCACAATCCAGCTGGCCTTGGTGAGCTCCAACTGAACACTGATTTGTGGCTTTCAGTTAATGACTTTATACTCTTTGCTTCCAACAAGAAAAATACATATTAATCATCGGATCAATGAGATTTAGGCTGAACATACTGACCCAAGAGAAAGACAATAGAAAATGGCTGTAGACTTTAGAATCTGATCCAAATGCATCAGTCTTTTTCATCAAGTGCATGAGCTTTATGACGTCCATAGCATGCTAGCATGCTAAAACCATATATGCACAAAACAGACCTGTGGGAATCAAGACAAGTTTAGCTGAAGGCTCTTTTTCTTTCTCTTCCCAAATATAAAAGTAAAGATACATCTAAACATCATTTATCAACTACAGATGCTTTAGTTGTGGGGCCTATCACGGGCATCATAGGATAATTAGTAGCAGCCTAGATATTTATTCATAAAACAGTAGCATTTCCTGCTGTTACAAGAGTCGAAATCTTCCAAACACAGACAGATGCCTCCAGGATATGCATCTTAATTTGAGAAATTATATTTTAGAGGCACAGTACTTACTGGATTGAGGTGGAAGAGTCTCTGATAAAGAAATAATTAGAAACAGAAAGCTTCTGCTTTGAGTTAACTAACTCAGTGCAAAGTATACTGAACCTCAGTAACACTGGAGAAGTGGGTGTTTTCTCTTACACATTACGTCCTTGGAAGTAGAGAGCTGTGCAATGTAATTTCCTTCAGAACCAATGCTTTGCTTGTTTCTCTGAAGACATCTGCCCTTACGGCACTGACACAATTTAAAAATCCAATACAAAGCTCGTCTTCTTGCTACACCTGCAGGACATGGCTTTTTATTTTTATATGCCTTGTCAGGTCCCACAAGCATAACACTTGCAGATGACAGGAGCTCTGAAAGAAGTGGAGTGTGTGCTCAGGTCACTCCATTCAGAAGCCCTTCTTTTCCTGTGAGCTTGGCACCAGGCTAGCCTGATGCTGACATTAAAAGAAAGTGACATAGAAGCTAAATATCAAACTCAGGGCTGTCTGAGCACAGTGTGAGGGGTAACAGCAAATCAACAGATACATATTAAATGCACATTACAATGGAAAGTGCTGGACTGTCAATGACAGAAAGCAATGATTTTATACAGACCTCCTTGATCGAGCTTGACATGGCGCACTTAAATGTTTATGTGGCTCAAATTTAAATTCTATAATGCAAATACTTATACAATACAGTGGCTCTACCAAAATTCAGAATCCCAAAACAGAAATATAAAACAAAAATTTTCATACTACCAGTCAAGCTTGTAAGTCTACCACAAATGTACAAACTGTTAAGACACCCAATATCAAGGATAGTTTTTGTACTTTTCACTTGTTTTGAAATGTGATGGGGAAAACACAGTCTTTGGCAGGAAATAATGCACAGTAATTATTTGGAATAAATATGCCATCATTGTAAGGAGACAAAATGTAAGTACATTCTTTGTAAGAAGGAATAAGTAGGAAATACAGGTTTGGGAGGTAGACACTCTAAGGTGAAAGAAATCACAGCTCTCAGTTTATAATTCCTCGGGTTACATCAGTGAATGGTGATGGCATTGCCAAACATGCAGAGCTGCTGAGGGAGAGTGTAAAGTGGTATCATAGATGCCAGGCACAGCCCCTGGCACAGCAGAACCTCAGACATGTTACAGAAAATTTTGCAAAGGAACCAGGTATCTTCCTTTCTCTTTACTCAATTAATGTCATTAATTTTGTGAAGCATATTCTTATTATTGAACTAGGTTGCATTTCTCACAACAAAGTGAAACACTGCCTGTTCCCATCACTGGCAACTCTTTTACAAATATTTCTATGTATGTTGATGACTTACTTAAGGCTTGGAATCTAAAAATAAACATAAAATTAATTTTTGTGCTTATCCCCTCATTCTGTAGAGGTTTGTTAAATGTCATTAATATCATTTGGAATATATTATTTTGTTTTGTGTTATGTTATTCTTAAAAGGCAAGGTCCCCAATACCTATGATGGCATTTGAATTCATGGGGCCAAATTGGACTCCAGCCTCTAGTGTCTGAGTGGCTCTGATTAGAATTCAATTCACCATGTTTGGCTATTTCCAAAATCTTCTATTCATCGTAAGCAATTACCTAGTTTTCAAATTGTAATGTACTGGCTGGTTTGGTGTCACATCGACATATGTTAGAGTCATCAGAGAGGAAGGAGACTTAGTTGAGGAAATGCCTCCATAAGATCCAGCTATAGGGAATTTTCTCAATTAGTGATCACCATTGTGGGTGGTACCATCGCTCACCTGGTTGCAATGGGTTCTATAAGAAATCAGGCTGAGCAGGCCATGTGAAGCAAGCCAATAAGCAACTATCCATGGCCTCTGCATCAGCTCCTGTCTCAGGATCCTTTCCTGTTTGAGTTCCTGTCCTGACTTCCTTAAATAATGAATAGCAATTTGGAAGTATAAGCCAAATAAACCTCTTCCTCCATAACTTGCTTTTTAATCATGTTGTTTCTTCATGGTACCGGAAATCCTAACTAAGACATAGAGTTGTTGTTTTTTTTGTCTGTTTGTTTGTTTGTTTTTTTAATATTAGAAGCTGGATTGGTCCTGACTACTTTTTTAAATGTTCTTTCTCATTAAAACTACCTTTTCATAAAGTAACTTAAAGGATGTTGGGAGAGTATGTGCCTATGAACTCTCTTTATGGTCCCAGTCTACCTTAGGAAACAAAGAAGGAAAAGAAGGATGAAGGAAGAGTGGCATGCATCACCATTTTGATGATAGTAAAAGCACAGACACTGTCTAGTACAGATAGTGGAAATAAATGATGAATGAGAAGGCTAGATCTCCAGGAAGCTCAGATCAAAAAGCAAAAAAAAAAGATTAATTTTTAATTTACTCTACATTCTTCCCTGTATCATTAGATGGGGTGAAACATCATGATATCAATTCAGTGATCTATTACACAAGGATAAATAAAAACAGAGATCATGTGTAATTTGCTTCTGAAGATCTTTACCAAAGGTCTCTGAACTGATAATTATTTTTACAACCAAATATCAAGTCTCTAGAAGGCCACCTCAACGTTCTAGCATGGGCCCAATGGTAGTTTGTGATATTCAGTGGAATGGGCAGAGAAGCCAGACAAACACCCAGACCTCATAATTCAGGGCTGTGTTCTCCTGAACCACACAGTGGCACTGGCCACCTTTGCCTACATCAAGAAGGTAAGGGTGAATTTCTTTTCAGAAAGAAATGGAATTACAGAATTTTATGACTTCAACTGCTTATTTGCAAAGTCCCTGTGTAATAGAAAACTGAAAATGAAGGCAACATTTCCATGCTGCTGGAAGGGTTTTGGACACTGGTGGGCAGACAGATACAGGAAGAAATGTGTGACTCAGAAGACCTTCCTGTTAGTGCTCACAAGAAATTCGGCCGTCTCTTTACTAAAATCATTTACGTCCTCATTGTTTTCCTAGTATTTTCATCGGAAAATTGACATTTCTGTTGCCAGATTTTTTTTTTAAATCTAACTAAATTCTTAACCCAATGGAAAAGGAGACAGAAAGATTGTAAGAGTCAAAGGGTATAGAGGTCACCAGGTGAATAATGCCCTATGAATCAGCTGAGCAAGGCACACATAACCATACAGACTAAAAGAGCAAGCGCGAGGTCTACTGTGGTCTTCACCAAGTCCTGTGGGGTGTGTGTGTGTGTGTGTGTGTGTGTGTGTGTGTGTGTGTGTGTGCTAGCTTTTAGCTTAGTATTTTTATGGGATCCTGTGTACCAGTTCAATACGATAGGTTTTGCTTCACATTATGATAACTGTTTTGTCATGTTTGGCTGCTATCTCTTAGAAGTCCATTCTTTTCTAATGACAGGAAGACTAGAAGGGAGGGGAAGTGGGGAAGAGCTGGGAGGAGTGAAGGAAAAGACAATTATAATCAGGACATATTGTATGAAAAATCATTTATTTTAATAGGAGAAAAAAATAATAATAATGGAAATCTCTTGTTGACTAGGATCAGTCAAAACAGTGTTTATGCAGGTCTTTTAAAATTCAATTATGTTTTCAATAGAAAATAAAAATCATGTATGAATGCTTACAACTCTAAGAAATTTTCTAGGAATAGGATAGTCATATATTATTTATATTCATACACAAATATGCATACATCTACATATTCATAGGCTCTTGGAAGTTTTTAACCGTTAATGAAATTTTTTGATGTGTCAAATATATTAGAATTATCCCATAAGCTAAGATTATCCTTATATAACCCATAAAACTCTTGCATAAACAGGGGATACAGTTAAAGTGTGGGATTCTTGACATGCTAAGCTCTCTACAAAAACAATCAAAAAAGAGACAGAAAACCAGAAATAGATGCAAGCAGAGGAAGGAGCTCCAAAGCAGGCCGAGGAATTTTGAGAATTACTCAGCAAGTTGCATGTATTAGCCAGACTTGAAGACTGTTGTCTCTTAGAAAATGCATTTTCTCAGCTATTTCTTTACCTGAGATATCTCTGTTTATAAATGTCTTTTGCCTCTCGCTATGTGCTGCTAACAGTTCATTGTGTGTAGTTTTCTATCTTGGCTTATGGAATGTTCTAAAATTCTGCCCTTGTTCTTTGTCATCTTTAGCATATCAACTTCAATTCCTTGCTTCCCGAAATAAAAGGTAAAAGGAAATTTTCTGTGTAGAGAGCACGGGACACATAATCTGTTTTCACAAGGCAGATGAGGATCTATTCCAAATGCTGACAAAGTAGGAAAGGAAAAATGAACCCTCATGTATCTTTAATGAAGCTTTTGGGGAAATATATCTGTATCTATAGAGATATATCACTCAGTGATTGCTGCTTTCAATGTACGTTTTCCAATTTGGTTAATCAAAATATTACTTGATTATATCCACCCCAGATTATTTGGATTTTAAGAAAATACTGTATAATGATTAAATTTAAGGTAATCTATTTTTAACAAAATCAGCTGAAGGCTAAAAACAAAATTCTGAATAATGGCAACACTAAAGAATGATTGATATAGAATTACATTAACTTTTACTGAGGAAATTGGCAGATCTTTGAGTCCTAAACCAAAAGATGCAGTTTCAAGACTTTTATCAATGATTCATTATGAGTAATGGAGGTTACATGGATCAATACACAAATACATTCACATAAACTGCTACCTAGGAGGAAAAGGAAAAGGATTGACAGTAAAAGATAGGAAAACAAATGATGTGGGAATGATTTTTTATTAATAAAGAAACTGCCTAGGCCCATTTTATAGGCCAACCCTTAGGTAGGCGGAGAAAACAGAACAGGATGCTGGGAGAAAGAAGCTGAGTCAGTGAGTCGCCATGATTCTCCCACGCCAGACAGACGCAGGTTAAGATCATTCCTGGTAAGCCAGCTTGTGGACTACACAGAATAATAAAAATGGGTTAGATCAATATGTAAGAGCTAGCCAATAAGAGGCTGAAACTAATGGGTCAGGCAGTAATTAAAAGAATACAGTTTCCGTGTAATTATTTTGGGACATAAGCTAAGCTAGCCATGCGGGCAGCAGGGTGCTGGGGACGCAGCTCCGCCGCTCTTATTTCAACAGAAAACAAAACTGGTCCTTGCTCTGAGTTTCTATGGTGACCAGCAGTTGGACTCATGTTTTACTGGATATTTAAATCTAACTAAAGATGTGACCTAAACTCTACTTCTCTTTCTAGATCTGCTTTCACTATTATTATAACACTCTTTCATTAATTTTGTATGACAAAAGAGAGAAGTTATGCAAGATCATTGTTAGATAAAATTACTAACTTATGGAAGGATAGCTATATGTGTGTTTCAACATTTTGCACCACAAATATTTCTTCCCATTTCATTTCTCTTAATGATAATATCTCAACCTCAAAACTTGGTGCAGAATTCAAATGAATCAGTTGACTTTCTGCTCAGAGGGAAATCCAACAGGGTAAAGGACACTGTAAATAATGACAGAATCTATAGTGGGTTTCTATAACAATATCATTCTTCAAATGGCTAAGATAATGCAAAGGAAGCCTTTTCAAATGGGGGTCCTTGAGTTTGCAGAAGCCCCACTTACCTTCAGGCTGCCTCTTACTGCTCCTCTTTTTAACTGTAGTACTCTGCTCTGGAACTAAGTTAGGGAAAAATGCTTCTGAGTTACTGCAGATGATAAGTGGAGACAGATGCAGGAGTAATGATCTTCCCGAAGGAAAAAAAAACCTACAAAGTCAACCTTGGGACAAAAAATTCATTGTTAATAATCCTGTCATATGGCTATAGGTTCACTTTTTAAAAATGAACTAGATCCTCAATATTACCTACTGTTAATGAAAATGTTATAATTATAAATCAATGTCTAGTCATGCATGGAATACTGTCTCTCACTGATACTGTAAATAACTCCATAAAATAAACACCTGAACCCAAAAACTAGCCAGAATTAATTTAAATTTAAGTAATGAAGCAAGTGCCTTGAAAGCCGAAAGACACCATCTCTATCGGTTTGTTGGTTCTTAGGTAACGTCTAAAAATAAATTCTACAACCCAATATGGGAAATATAAGTATAGACTCTAATTTCAAACACAGATAGATCCATTTAAAAAGGAAATCATTCAGGAAAGAATGGAGAGGGGCATGCAGGATTAGGAAAAGGGAGCTCCCTGGTTTTCAGCAAAATAGGGTTGGCTGGTACATGTGGAAAAAAGCCTTGAGTGGAAAACTATAATGTTTTAATCATTTTAATGAAAACAAGATCAAACATAAATATAAAGATAGGCATGTGCTTGAAATGTCTTATCACACATTTGTCTGCTGTACAGAGAAAAAAATAACAAAGGATGAATGAAAATATTTTTTAATCCTAATCTTTTATTTGAATAAACACTCCTTCATAAAATTTTCCAGTCTCTCCTCTTGTTCTGACTTGTTTATTGGTGAACTGAATTTAACTAGAGATATATATTCAGGATGCTAAGCAAACCTGCAAAAATAAAAGATGTATATAAAACGTGATCATGACTATGAAAAAATCATTTGCAAGCAAACAGAAGAACACATAATAAGAGATTATCAGCAACGGCTGAGTATGCTATGTGTGTCTTTTCATTGTTCCAGGCCTTTCTCCCAAAACCATATTTCTAACAATCTAACAATACTATCTTTGAAGAAACAGAAATGGAATTGACAACTGACATTTATTTTATGCATTCAAAATTCCAAAGGGAATTCTGAAGCAACAGGTTAGATTTCAATATCATGTCGCCAATGCCATTTCTAGACCTGTATTTGTCAAAAACGACAGCTGTTACATATTAACACTGCCTCCACATTTAGGAAAGGAAAAGTTTTTCCCATATATATTTTATTATACATGTACATAATTTATGCATGTTTTCATATAATTATGCATCTCTATGAGCATCTCCATCTTGTTCTCTTTCTGGTCCTTCTGGAGAAAAATAGCTTGAACCAAGATTGTGTTGCTGAGATGCCTCTGTGTGAAATTTTTATACAAGCCTCATAAAATTAATTAAACTATTCAAATATCTTCTCATTGAAAAAATTTAAATGATTCCCCCTTCCTCTCATTCTTCTCTCCCTCTTGTTCTTTCTCTCTGTCCAGTCTGTCCTTCTACTTGACTAAATCTTAAAGTATGTACCACTTAAAAGCTGTTTGACGTCCAGAAACCCTTTCCTTTGATGCATATGATCAAACATGAACAAAAGTGATATACAGAAGTAGGATAAAGAAAACATATGTTAAGAAAATAACCCAATGTATTTATAAAACATACATAATAAATTTTATAAATAATGTACTTCCTCATAACTATTACAATGATTCTCAGGGTCCCAGGAGTCTAAATCTTTGTAGCCCATGAAACCCAAATGTCTCTTCAACCGTTCTTTAAATATTTTATTTATTTTAAAATGATATCTATTTGTTTTTGCCTGAGTGTAGGTTAGTGCACATGAATGCAGTGTCCATGGAGGCCGAAAAAGAGCTTGAAAGGCTTTTGAGTTGAAGTTATGAGCAGTTGTAAGCGACCAGACGTGGGTGCTGAGAACTGAGCTCAGGGATCCTCGGCAAGAACATGTACATGCTCTTAGAGGCTGAGTCATCCCCCCAGCCCCCTAAGTAATCTTTTAATAACTACAATGTTTGATTTGTAATCTAGTGCAATTAGCAACATCATTCTAAAATGATGAAACATTTCTATTTCTGGTATAACTAGAGGAATTTCTGCCAGCTCTCAGACAGCCTTGGGAATCAGATATTAGAGTTCTTTCTTTTGAGGAATCCCTTCCTACAAAAAGGTACAGCAAGAATTCTGACCCAGAATATCAGTGCTGACAGAGACCCAAAGGGAGTCAAAAGGAAAGATGTAGTAAGAACTAAAATAGGTCTTTCTTCCTTGTAGAAAGGTTTACAAAATAAAAACAAATGTTAAAAGCTATCATATCATAATTTATTTTATAGCTTGGCTTCAGAGGATGCTCCTGCATTTTATTGGCTCTGTCACTTCAGCTAAGACATTTTGCATTTCTATATGACAGTGTCCTTCTCTAAAACAAGGGAGACATTCTGTAAGCTTTGTGGATACATTCTGTCACCTTTCTAAAACATACTCATTCATTTAGTCAACAAATATCTGAATGCTTCATATGTGCCAAGCACTTTTGTAGAAACAAGGAAGCAGAGGGACAAAGGATCCTGCTTTCATACATTATGCACAATGATCAAAGGGAGATGGCAGTGAGGATCTGTAGGGGTTAACATTTCAAGATTAGTGACATCTTCAATAAAGGAGAAGTGATGATGAAGCAAAGGAAGATATGGTCACTATTAAGTTATCCCCAGAAGGTCACTTAGCTGAGGCAAGACAGGTAAGTTGATATCAGCAACACAAAGAGATAAGAGTGATGCTTTCTCAAAAGAATAAAAGAGTAGCATGGGCAAAAGATGGACAGAACAGAATGGACTCTTGGGATAAAATGAGCAGTGGAATAAGCATAGCAGAAAATCAGGTCATAAAGACAGAGAGTGGCCAACAGGGAAGCAGAGTTGACCATGACCTAGACATTACACTGCATTCTAATTGCAGTAGGCAGCTAGGGTGTGCAATCAGCTGAAGGAATAAATTAAGGCAGTTCACAGGAGGATAATGATATTACCATGCAATTATCACACATTAACTTGACAATGTATGTCAAGTATTAATAAGGTACACAGCACACTGTGTGTCCAAACTAATGCTTAGTGATATTTATTGTTCTTATTCATCCCATAAATTCTGAAAAGAGAGTTGTTCATCAATCTGTTATCCCGAGAATCAACCTAATTTAAACTTTCAAATCACAAAAAGTTATCATTGCAGAGGGCAAAAGCCTTATAACCCAGTAGGGAGAGTATAGGACTTTCCCACAGTCCTGGATACTTTTCTGCTGTTGTGATAAGATATCATGACTGAGGCTACATAGAGGTTATTTGGGGATTACAGTATTGGAGGGTTAGAGTCCACAATGATAGCAGCTGGCTTAGGAAGCAAGTTTCTGGAGCAGCAGCAGAGAGATCACGGGAACCACAAGCTGGAAAAGCAGGAAGCAGACAGCATAGGAGGAAAGGTGTGAGTCTTTTGAAGCCTCAAAGTCTGTCCCAGTGACACACCTCCTCCAAAAGGGCCACACCTCCTAATCCTTCCCAGACTGTTCCACCCACCCAGGACCAACTATACACATAGGAGCGTCTGGAGGCCATTCTCATCCAAAACATTGTACCCACCTACAACTGGATTATCTGCCAAAGACACTTCAGTTTAGAAGCAATGAATGCCAGTTAACTAACCAGAAAAGCCTGGAAAGTTACACTTTATCCATGACACTGCTACTTATTTCCTTTAAACATTAAGAGGTAAAGTTTAACAACCAGTCCATGTATTCAGTAGCTGCAGAGCAAAAAGTCTAACTCAGACACTTAAGCCAGCAATGATATTTTAAATTCCCTTAACAGTCATGTAATACTATACTGATTATCATTTTCACAAACACAGTGGAATCTGAAATCTTGAACAACGAAGTCAGCACAGCAATGTTTGTCTCAGGTATAAGGGGAAATTTTAGTTTAAACCTTAGGCACATAGGCCACCTCTGTCCAGGTATCAGGCCCCCAGCTGATGATGTTACAGAACCTGGCATAGTTTTACCCAGTGATTTGGATGTGCCTCTAAAGAATTTAAATTGCCCTGCTCAGGAACTGCCAGAACAGCAACAATGATGATGGAGCAGGGGCACCAGTAGTTCCTCAAAGCCAATGGTTCTCAACCGGTGGGTCACAGCTCCTTTGTCAAACGTCTTTCTTCAAAAATATTTACATTATGTTTCATAACAATAGCAAATTTACAGTTACGAAGTAGCAACAAAAGTAATTTTATAGCTGGGGGTCACCAGAACATGAGGAAATGCATTAAAGGGTCTCAGCATTAGGAAGGAAGGGTGAGAAACATGGCTCTGATCCATCCCTAAAAGATACACAGGAATATAAACAATGTGAAAATGTGGACAGAAATGCCTGCACTTTTATAACCATGTGGCCGTTACCTATGGTTACCTGTGCTCTTCAGTCCTCTGTATTCTTACTTCTATATGGATAAAGCAGGAGGGCCCAGGACCTGCATAAGGCAATGGGGATGGGAAAAGCCATAGTGCTCTCTCTTGGTGACCTCATATGTCACCTGCTTCTCAGTCATCAACCTTCCACAATAACTCACATGAAGTTAATGGTGACACTCATTTTATGGAAGCACAGACTGATGTGGACCAGATAAGCACTTCTTCGTAGGTAAAAGTACTGGGATTTGATGTTGGCTGCCTCTACTCGAAGTCACAGTCTGAACCAGGAAGTTGTGTGTTCTCCTAAACATGTAGTTCATGACAAAATGAATTGCTGTGGGGTGGATCCATGGAAAATACAAAACACTTGAACAATGAGCAGCAAAATTCCAAGATTCCATACACATTTACCCTTCCTCTTTTCTATAAGCTGTAAGTGAAGTTTAGTCTTATTAAAACTATCACATATGAGAACACCTTAAATAAAATACAAAACTGTTCTTCATAGAATGTGAAATAATTCTCTCAGTATACATATTCCAACCTTTTATCACCGATTCATATTCCTTAATGATTTAAACGTGTCGAATAGTCACTATGGATATGAATGCCATCGAGTGATTTGTGTCTGAAGCTTTGGGCTTACATCTTTCACTAATTAAAAGAATGTCTATACTGTGCTTGCTTGGGAATTGGGCAGCTGCTTCCAGTTATGCATCCCCTTTTCCTTAGCTATTTTGTGGTTTTCACATTTCTCAGTCAACCCACTTCTGAACAAGGCTTTCTTCATGTACCACAAATACTGTGAGCCCATACAAGCATCAGCTTATAGCCATCTGTCTTGTTTATTTCACTCTTTCCGTGAGCCTGCCACCCAGCTCCCAATAAATCACATAAAGGCTTATTCTTAGTTATAGATGCCCAGCCTTAGTTTGGCTAATTTCTTGCAAGCTTTTCTTAAATTACTCCAACTACCTTTTGCCTATGGAGTTTTCCTTTTCTTACTTCTGTATATCTTACTTTTATTCTCATTCCATTTCTGGCCAGGTGACTGTGTAACCGGGTGGCTGGGTGGCTGGACCCTGACGTCCTCCTCTCCTTGTTCTATCTTGCTCCTCCTCTTTGTTTCCCCTTCTGTTTATACTCTGTGTCTGCCAGCCTGCCTATTCTTGCTCCTGCCTCACTATTGGCCATTCAGCTCTTTATTAGGGCTGTCAGGTGTTTTAGGCAAGCAAAGAATCACAGCTTCACAGAGTTAAACAAATGCAATATAAACAAAAGTCACACACTTAAAAATAACATTCCCCAAAACATCTTCTCATCTACTTAATTATTGAAGGCACTTTTTACTAGACTCCATAGAATTACTAGCCTGTTCTCAAACATGAAAAGGAAAGAAATACTTAGAGATGAATAAAGCAAACCCCCTTCCCTCTGGTGTGCCTTGGTAGGTAGCTGGCACTCTGGCCACATTCCTCATCCTGTGGTCTCTTAGACATGACATTTTGAAAAGTGTCCCATGTTCCATAAAAAAAAAAAACAGAAAACAAAATGTAAAGAGACCTTGATAGTTTTTCCAAGGCCTCAGTTCCCAAGTCTTAACCCCAGATGCTAATCCCGTGCTTAAGTGAATGAGGGGGTATGAACAGTGCACTCAATAGACAAAACCTCTGCCTTTTATGGAAGAAAGCTACAGGAGTGTAATTGTTTTTTTACTCTTTGGCTCTTTTACTCTTTGTTGTTTTGATGGGGGCTCCACCCAGCTACCAAATAAATACACACATGGAGGTTTATTCTTACTTATGAATGCCCGACCTTAGCTTGGCTTATTTCTAGACAGATTTTCTTAAATTATCCCATCTACCTTTTCCCTCTGGGATTTTTACCCTTTTTTATTTGTGTATATTGTTCTTTCTTTCTTACTCCTTGTCAGGCTGTGTAGCTGGCCCCTGTGATCCTCCTCACCTCCTTTCCTTGCTTCTTGACTTTTCCTAGCAGATTTCTCCTCCTATTTATCCTCTCTGCCTGCCATTCCTGCCTATCCTTTCTCCTGCCTTGCTATTGGCTTTTCAGCTCTTTATTAGACCTCAATCAGGCAATTTAGACAGGCAAGGTAACACAACTTCACAGAAAAAAAACCAATACAATATAAAAGAATGCAATACATCTTTGCATTGCTAAACAAATGTACACAGTGTAAACAAATGCAACACATCTTAAAATACTATTTCACAACACAAGAGCAATGCTATTCTTCCAGTTATGTTTTCCTCTAGTTCTAAATAAAACTTAATATTATTGCTAGAAGTTTAGATACTATTATGATTGAAAATTTAAGAATTCAGAAATTTCACCATATATCACCCCAATGCTTATTTTGTTATCATAGTACGTATATAATTCTGCTATTTTATTTAGCCCTTAAGTGTGACTCAAGGAACATATTTTGATGTGCTTAAAGTATCTCATTAAAGCTGTGTTTCTATCAAATATCTATTGACTGAACACTTACATTTACAGTGTTTCTTTTCTTAGTCCTGGGCACTGAATCCATGACCCACACATGCTAGGTAACCACAATGTCAAACAGCTTTGGTGAGGCATATCACCAGCTCATGTTGTTCTGTTAAGTTGGGGCAAAGGTCTCATTAAGTTGCCCAGTTAGGCCTTGACTCACTCTGGAATCCAGGGAAGGTCTTTAGATGGCGAGGCTATGATCATTGAAAGCTTCCTCATCCCGTTATTTCCAGCTGCAATTCCTGATTTGCTGCTGCATTCTGCTCTGCTGTGCTGAGCAAGCGTGTACAGGGCAGGGTCTCCTTAGCATGTTTTTCTCGGTTTTCTTTTTCTTTTTTTCTTTTGGCTAATATGATTAGAGATCAAAAGGGAAGTTTGGAATGTGTAAAATGAAAATTAGATGTTGAGAGGATTCTTGACTTGAAATGATAAACTCTTGTTCTGATAAGTTGATGATTAAATAAGCAGCTTGATGTTCTGTGATAAATTTGTGATATTAAGTCCCAGAATGAGAAAAGATTAAAGCTGCCTTAAGGCAGGCAGCCTTCCACTCACCGTGCTCTCCCTAACAAATTCATTAAGTTCTAATCAAAATGAGCCCTTCAAGCTTCCACTTGCAGTCTAGCGTTAGAGCAAAGCATTCTGTATTCTTCCACAGTTATGTGTACTGTGAGTTTAATTTCCCACATGGACCCATACAGGTTGGAATCCGTCATGTGTCAGAGTGCAGTCCAGAGTGTCTAGAAAGGACAGGGGACTCTAGGCTCTGCTGTCAGTAAGATTTGTGAGTCAGGTCAAGCCTGGCCATTCTCTAGATGCATGGGCCATGGTAGCAGGTAATACATGAATGGCATTACATGTGTTAGAAAGCACTGTGTGAGGCCCAGGCAAACTAGCTATTACTTTGGTCTATTGAACTTAAAAATTATATTGTGCTTCTGAATTAAAAGAGGGAATGACAACCCTATCATTTACAATCCTTCCTCCTATTGTCAAAACTCTAGTGATCAGGGAGGTCTGGGCTAAACTGTATGTTTAGATTAAAGGAAACAGAGTGACGACTACCACCCAATTCTTCCTATGCCAGAATCACTGAGACTTTTAAAGAAAATAAAAATTGTACAATATTCCCAAGAAGTTACCCACCAAACCGTGAGTTCTGCTTCTTCCCTTGTCCAAGAAAAAAACATCTTGCAAACAGATGTGAACCCCCCCCCAACAGGAAGATACACAGAAGTTATAAGGGAAAAAGGAGAATTTAATAGTCTGGCCATTTTACCTGGGCTACTTAGAGACTTTTTTCTGAGACTAATATTTGTAATATATATTTGTGTGTGTATAGATGTGAGTGTACATATATGAATGTGCATTAAGTATCTACATCTACAAATGTATATACATGTGTGTATGTATATATATCCATATATAGATATAGATATAGATATAGATATGGATATGTTAGTAAGAGAAAAACTCTGGGTTTTTCTCTTACTAACAGGCTTGGAATTGGAGAGGGACTGAGCCAGAGTCCAACTTCAAAACCAGCTTTATAAATTTAGAAATATGGTTTAATATTACTTACACAACCTATTCAGTTTTCTTGATATTTCCTATTGGGCAGGTAT
>NC_022028.1:17995333-18007449 GCF_000317375.1 Microtus ochrogaster | reverse complement strand
ATATATATATATATATATATCCATGGATACACTTTTTGTAGAATTGGGTTGTTTTAGGAACTCAGGTCCCCATGTACACCAGGTAAGTATTAGGGTATATACTGCAAACCATTAGGATTATGCTTCTAGTGCCCATAAAGTTTCAATCTCCTTGTTCAATCTCAATGTGGCAGTTATAAGGAAAACTTGCTGTGGAAAGAATTTTCCTCGTGTTTCATTTTTAAGTCTCCCCAGTTCCATTTAATTAAAATGAGTATAGCACAAAAACAATTGAAAGTCAGATATAAATACAAAGTATGTTTTCTGAGGAAAAATAATTAGGCTAGCCTTGTTTTCTACTATATTTTCTTTCTTCAAAGCAGGAGTCTCTCTTGAAATCCAGTCACTGGCAATATATCTAATTCAATAATAAGAGACAAGTATATTTGCTTTTGTTAATTTATCATGATAGCTTTAATTGGGAAAATAGATAAGATCCCAAATGAGCACACTAATGTTATTTAGCTGAGTAGCATTAAGTAAATATAATTCTATTCTGTATTTTAATTGTTCCTAAGCTTACTGGGCCACAAATTTCTCCATGATCTTATCCTATTCAAGTTCCCCAGTGGCAACCCTTCATGTGTGCCCATCCTTCTGCTCAATGGAACGACACAAGACTTCACACTGAATTCGTACGACATAAAGCATATAGTAAGTATCCATAATCAACAGTTTCCCAGGCAGGATTCCTTACTTGACAGAAGCCCACCTGCCCCAATGTATGGCAGCAAGTGAGAATGCTCTCATTTGTACAATGAGAACTGCATCTTATCTGGGTAGTAACATCTTCAGTCCTTATAATTAATACCCTATCTCTAGAAAGATGTATGTATATGTCCTTTACAAGCCAGCGGATGCCGTGTAAAAGTGAGGAAACATTCTATCTTGAGATAGGAGCCATTTCTCATTAGCGGTGGCGGACCCCAGCAAACATTATTGAAATTAGATGTGAGCCGGGCGGTGGTGGCGCATGCCTTTAATCCCAGTACTAGGGAGGCAGAGGCAGGAGGATCTCTGGGAGTTCGAGGCCAGCCTGGTCTACAAGAGCTAGTTCCGGGACAGGAACCAAAGCTACAGAGAAACCCTGTCTTGAAAACCAAAAAAAAAAAAAAGAAAGTAGATGTGAAAATGTCTTTTGTTGCCATGTTAGGCAAAGCAAAGCTAACACTTAGGTAAACCTTATGCTAAAGCCTGGCATTTCAAAACTGTAAATCACCAATCTGTTCCCCAAACATTCAAATGAAACTATGTGACATTTGTGTAACTTATTAGCTGTGCATCAATAAATATGAATTCTAAACTCATGATGAAATTCAGGCTATCCTCATTCCAAAGTTCCCATAAACATCAGGTGTCATAGGCACATAGGTATGCACTAGTGCATTTTGGGCTATTTAAAAAATTTTTTGAAACTTTGCTATATTTATGTTTAAAACTGGCAAATTTGGTGAAAGTCATGCACTATTTTTAACACCGTAAGAAAAGCACGGAAAGTGTTACAAAGGCATTTCCTGGATTTAGATCAATGTAGAGTAAGTATGTATATTGGTTGCACTAAAAACCCACACTGGACATGTCTTCTTCATCCATATTTCACTCATTGCTACATTGATTTTGATCATCTTATCAAGAAGAGGCGGATATACACCCTAGTATTGAGATTCACCTTTCTAGCTACCTGACAAAATACAACATAATTTAACTGCTTGACCTCAAACACGAACATAATGAAACCCATTGTGCCTTTCCAACACCTAGCCTCAGAATCCACAGTAGAAAATGATTCCCGATTTGTACAAGCAGGCACAAGCGAATTCAAATAGTATTAATATTAAAATTTATCTGGGAAAATAGCTATGTAATGTTATGCTAGAATTAATCATGTCGGTTACTCTCAGAAAAATGAAATATTTTTATATTAGCTCACTTCTCCAATCAATAAAATGAGTAATAATGTTAAGTATTTACCAAAATATCTCCAGATTTTGAAAGGTAGGACTTGACATGTCAACATTTACTTAAATTTATTTAATGATGTATTACCTTTAGGTTATAGACTCCAACCTTATATTATTGGAAATTTGAAAAATGTCATTTAGGGTAAGAGGTTATTTTAGCAATTTTGCCTTATTAATATGTTTCCTACTATTTATCAGAGTTCTTTGAAGCACTATGAGACTTTGTTAAATTGCCAGAACATATTTAAACACAACAGCGCCTACAAATGTATGTGTCACATTTTCAAGAATACAAGAAACAAAGTTTCACATAAAAATAACCTAGATATAAAGAGAAAAATCTCTTCTGTGATTTTCCTCCGGTGAGCAAACATTATCTCCAAAAATATATGAAGAATTTTATAGTCATGATCAGTATTAGAAATGCCATAGACATTCAAGCATGCCTTTTTTAAAGCTATAGAGAAGCAAAGAGAGAGAGAGAGAGATCTAGAGCAAGAGCAAACAAGTGAGAAGTGAATGAGAGACAGGACAGAGAGAGATCAAAGTTGCACTGCGTACTTATACATTAGAATTACATGAAATTAACCTGATATTCATGCACTGCCGTATACTTTGTCCACCAAGAAATTATAAAGAAACACCGATGGTATTTGAAGGTTTTAAATGAACTGTGTGCTGTGGAGTTTCATCTTCCTAGGTCTGTGTGACAGACTAGTCAAGTGTAAAACTGCTTTGCACATATGTCTCTGCCAGTATGGAATTCTTCTTCAATTTTATTTCTTTCTTTTTGTTCTACTTCTTAATTTAAAAATAAAAAAATAAAACAAACTCTCTCTTTTCATTTTACACACCAATTCCAGGTCCCACTCCCTCCCTTCCTTCCATCTCCTCCACTTACCACCTCCACCACGCCTCCCATCCACTCCTCAGAGAGGGTAAGACACAATGCTTTGGAGAAGGTCTAAGACCCTCTCTACTATATCTAGGCTGTGCAAGACATCCATACAAAGAGAATGGGTTCCCAAAACGTCAGTACAAGCAATAGGAATAAATTCTCATGCCACTGCCAGTGGCTCTGCCATCTGCCCTAGTCATACAACTGTCACCCACATTCAGAGGTTCTAGTTTGCAACTATGCTGGTTCCTTCCCTGTCTGGCTGGAGTTGGTGAACTCTCATTATCTCAGTTAGACTGTTGCAATGGGTATCCCCATCATGGTCTTGACAGCTTTGCCATATTCTCACTTCTCCCACTCTTCAACTGGACTTCAGAAGCTCAGTCCAGTGCTCTGCTGTGGGTCTCTGCCTCTGTTTCCATCAGTTGCTTGATGGAGGTTCTATGGTGATATTTAAGATATTCATTAGTCTGACTATAGGGCAAGGCCAGTTCGGGCACCCTCTCCACTATTGCTTAGGGTCATAGCTGGGGTCATCTTTTTTTGTGCATCCCACACCATATATATATATTAAGCTTAAGTATGCTTGATTCAATCACATTTGCAAAAGCACATTTCAATTCTATGAAACTTTTATTAAGAATCTTACTTTTTTTTCTAGAATGTCCTCACAAATTACTTCTTATGAATTGATACTTATAAAGAAATAAATTGTTCTCTTTTTAGAAACTCAGCAGCTCCTTTTTAGGATTTAGTAGCAACTGTAGTACAAATTCTTCCCAGAAATTAAATTACCAACCATGTTTGCAGAGAAAATATTTTAAAATAAAAATTGGTATATATTATCTCTCTCAAATGATGTTTATTCTTTAATAAGGTTCATCATAATACATAGAAAAATTTTTAATATAATGACTATATAATATAAATATATAATTTATCATTAGGATCAATATCAGTTATTTTTAATTTATTCAAGGTGTTTTACCTTTTAATTCATGCAAATATACAAATATTTTTCTCAACTACACTCTACACCTAATGAAAATATGAGACTTTCTTTACAAGTGAAAAAAAGATGAAATCATTTGCTGATGAAATCATGTATTTGGAAATACTGAAGTCAAATTACTAAGTTATCTAACTATTTCAGATCCAGGGATTTATAAAAATTTCATCAAGAATTGAGGTGAGACACATTACTCAATTTTCTGATATACTTTTCCATAGAATAATATTTCAACTACTTTATGCATGACAGTAAGTTCCTCATATTTTGTGCAGGTCAGAAAATACTAAATATCAAAACCAAACCATTACTCTGTGGCAGTGATTTTCAATCTTCTTAACACTGTGACCCTTTAATACAGTTCCTCATGCCGTAGTGACCCCCAAACATAAATTTATATACTATGTATATTTATATTATACTATATATTATTGCTATGCTATTTCATTTCATAACTATAATTTTGCTATTATTATGAATTATAATGTAAATATGTTGTCATTGACAAAATAAAAACAGAATCACTAACAAGATACCATCTCTCAACAAAATGAACTTTACTTCATATGACAGCCCAAAACATTTACACAAACATAAATACACACTTTACTACCACCTCGATAGATCAGTAAATAAATTGAGACAAATCACTTTTAACAAAATGAAGATGATTGATCACCTTACTGCAACTTCTTTATGTTTCATATATTAATGCAAATCATAAAAATAACAATTATCATCTTTCAAGGAAATAGAAAAGGAGTCTACTGGTAGCATATTGCTATATATTTCTGTGTCCTTCATTAAAACCTCTACTACATAGAGTAATATATTAATAACTTTTTGGATTCTTTACCCTGGCACATGATTACAATTTTTCAAATAGAGAGACAGCTCAGTACTTCTCATATGTACTTTCAAATTCAACGTCATAGCCTACACGGAGCATTTAACTATCCCTCTTTTCCTTTATGAGTTTTCATCATCCTCTCTTATTCCTATAAGGCTTTGATTGTTCACTAAGTCACAAGGAACAATTAACAGTTTCAAGTTATCTTTCTTACGGGATTGAAAATAGGTTTGCATTTTTATGATTGTAATATACAGTGGCATAACCGCTGACCCCTTGCTTCAATAATTGTCCATCATTCCCTTTCTAATTATATACTTTCATTCTTATTTTCTTAATTATTCAGTTCATTAAGTTTATCTTTTTCATTTTCTACCCTAAAATCATTTTGTCTAAAGTTGGAAAGGAGATAAAATTTTAGGACATTAATACTGTCCTGTCTTCCAATGACCTGAACACTATAACACAAAACTGTAACACAAAACGAGTTGAATAGCCACCTCTGAATTCTCTGTTCCTACCATTCCTGACTAAGCCTCAATAGGTTAATAATTCCAACTTCTGATATGAAGATAAACACGTAAATGTAAAAGATCCAGATGAGCACTGTCGGGGAATATCATTTGGCTTCTGTATCTCAGTAGCCTAACACTTCTCTAACATCCATGATAACTGGGTCAGTGGCAAGATGAGGTTGGGGAAGGGTCTAAAATATGTCAGGAATTCAAAAAACAAAGACCAAAAAACAATCCAATTAAAATGTGAGCTATGGAAGTGAACAGACTTCGCAGAAGAAAAAATCCAACTGGCTAATAAATACTTTTCAAATTTTCCATCATCCATAACCACGAAGAAAGTACAATTAAAACTTCTTTTAAGAGGGTCCTCTCATTCACTGTTGGTCAGGGTGCAAATCAGTGTGGTGAAAATAATGGGAAGTTTCTCAAAAATAGATCTACCATATGACCCAGCTGTTCCACTCTGAGTATATACTCAATGGAGACTATTTCCTACTAAAGGGACACTTCTTCATCCAGGTTCATCAACTGCTGCATTTGCAACAACTAAGACATGAACTCCAGATTCTTTAACTCATCAATGGATGAGGACATATGTATTCAATGCCATTTTATTCAGCTGTAAAAAAAACAGGAATTAAAACAATCGTAGACAAACAGGGGGTGCTAGAAACCACATATTGAGGGAGATAACCCAATACTCAATAACTTGGAGAGACAAAGGTCACATGTTTTCACTCTCTTACGAATCTTGTCATCAAATCTTAAGACATGGATGGAGGTGGGGGTTCCTTGGACTTCCCACAGGACAGGGAACCCTGATTGCTTTTCGGGCTGAGGGCGGGGGGAATTAATTGGGGGAGGGGGAGGGAAATGGGAGGCGGTGGCGGGGAAGAGACAGAAATCTTTAATAAATAAATAAATTAAAAAATAAAAATAAAAAAATCTTAAGATGTGTGTATTTACTTTGGGATACCTGTAGGATCTGACAAAAATATTTTAAAATGAACTTAACGTGGTATTTCTCAGAGAAATTACAAGCTAAAATTTCTACTTTAAGTGGGGACCCCTGGAATTACTAGTGGTTAAAAGACATACTAAGGATTTGAAGGACACCCAGAGCCAGAGCTAAATAGTGAATCCTTTTATCAAAATAATAATCATAATTAATAATAGCAATAGTAATAATAATAATAGCAACAAAAGAAGGAAAGATACATTAAAATATTGTTTAGAAAATTAAATGTCTTAATGTTGTTCACATCAGAAACTAAATAATAGGAGGGATGTCTAAACCAGACCATACAGAGAAGGTCCCCCTGAATTTCCTCCTGACAAAAACCAACTATCCACTCTGAGTTACAACCTGGAATTGCTAATTAGTTAGCATCCACAGTAATGACATAGATAATGGTTGAATGAGACCTATTGTATTTGTGTGGGTGAATGTATATGTTTGGGAATAGCTAGTTGAATTTAATGTACTGTTCTCAATTTAACATAAGGAAAAATGGGATTGGAAAGAAACTGATCTTAAGGCAATGAGTCAGATAAATACTGTATTTTCAATTAGATTTAGTTTGACCAATACAAAAGTCTGTAAATATTACAATAAGAGAATGGGAAACATTGTGACTATTTCACAAAAATCCTTTTCTTATTTTCTCTATTAGAAATATCTCCTATCCACCTATTCAGTGCAGGCGTTCAGCTTCCAGCAGTCAGGAGAAAGCCATAGCATGGCAATGGGGCTTTTGAAACCCAAAGAAAAGACTGTCACTCCTAAACTACCAGCTATTTCCCTTTGAATACAAACATGCTATTTGAAGTAATTCATTTAGCTTTTTTCTAAAGGCGCCTTGTGTAACCTTGCAAGTGGTGATTTGTAACATGGCAGGCTGTTATCAGGCAGCTACAATATTTTACCTCTGCTCAATAAAGAGCAGCATTATTCTGAGGTACATCCATCCAGAACCATTTCATGGGAGGCACACTCCAATCCAGTTCATGTGTATCATGGGTATTTGTTGACGAACGGGAATAGAGAGGCTGCACAGAACAACTAACTATCTTCCCACATCTCTAACTTGGTTCTTTCATTTATAAGCAATACAACATGTCTAACCTGTGCTATAAGGCAAAATGACTAAAGGTCACCTTCCATTATAGCAGGCCATGAGTCACAGGCCTGGATTTGCTCATCCTTTTGGGGACAGCATATCTGCCCAGCTTCCAAGACCCAGAGTGCCTGCATTTCATCCCTAGGGGCAGAGCATGCCTATAGGGGTCCGATTTGTTTGTTGTTGTTTTGGGATGTTTTTTGTTGTTCTAATTGTTGTTGATTGGGGGGGTAGTCAAACTTGGGGTATTTTGTTGGTGGTAATTTTATTTTTGCTTTAGTTTTACTTCTGCTCTTTTTTTGGGGGGAAGGGAGGTTTTTTGTGATGCTAACTGCCTGGGAGTTCACAGCATCTTGGAGAAGCTTTCCACCTAGTGTTTAGGAGATGTTCTAAGTCCTTCAACTCTCAGTCTGTTTTTGCCCTCTTCTTAAATTCCCACAGTATGACTAAGCACCAGTTTCCTATAGCGATACCCTGTTCGAAACCAAACTCTTCTGGCCCACATTTCCTTTTCCTGTGACTTCCTCATTGCCTGAGAACATTTCAAAACCCTTAGCACCTTTTTTGAGGACCAGATGTCTGTCAATGTGTGGGTTTAATTCTGAATCTTCTATCTTAAGGCTGGGATATATGTGTCTATCTCAGCAGAATAAAGAGACCATCTGTGGAATGAGAGAAAATCTTTAACATCTTCCTCTTCTAACAGAAGATTAATAAATTAATTTACATGTTTTTTTTTCAAACTCAGAAAGTTTCAACAGAACAAATTATCCAATCAACAAATAGGTGAATGCTCTGGACACTTCACTGAAAAAAAAAACTTTTCTCATTTCTCAAGACTCTGACGATGGCTAGGTCTTTGGAAGGCTAGAAGAATACTCTCACCTCTCCCCCATTGTACACATCTTTTTTGTTATGTCTGAACACAAGCTCCAGAATGATTGCTGTCTATACTAGGAATTATCAGAAACAGTTCTGTTTGCCCTCAGGTTTAATGTCGACCTGCCCTCAGAAAGAGTAAGGCTGTGGTTGCCCTGATTTAAGAGCAGAAGCAAGGACAGGACTGTAACATCAGCACACAGAGAAAAGGATGAGGAACCAAAAGGGCCTAAACAAATTTACAGGGCCTACAAGAATTCCTCCAAAATAGTGATGTAATTTTAGTTGTTTGAGAGTAGAATGGAATTACATTTGAGAAACTTTTTACTTATAATTGGGGATATCCAAATACTAAAATAATAGTAAGCTCTAGCGGCTTTATAATCTGTATTTATTAGCTTTTTCTTCTCTCATGGAAACTGATGGAAGAATTCTCAATTCAACAAAACTGCTAAAACACAAGATAAAAATGGATATTCACTGGTCATCCAAAGTTTCCATTTCCAAAAATGTTTCTACATATAGCCCTTGGATAATACAAAATGTTTTCCATTCTTTCTGAGTTCCTACAGGTGTTTTAACTAGTCCAGTGGGAACACATTGCAGTATTTGTGTGTCAGCTTTCATAATTTAAATACATTTCCTCTGATCTAAATGCACACACACACATATGTGTATATGCTCATATAAACACCTCTAAATGCCACACATAAGCTTATTTTCCATCAGGGGCTATCTTCTTGCCTGTAAATAAACACATTTGTGTCAGAATTATCTTGTCAGATGTCAGCACGGAGGCTTTCTGCCAGTCTGGATGACTGTCAGCTCTTCCTTGGGATCTCCGTAGTGATGAGACAAGTATGAACATGCTGACTGAATGACAGTGCTTTGGTTCATGTGCTTTTCGGATAAGCACTACCTCAGCAGTTACACCCTTATGTAGCCTCAGGAAATGTATGTTACATTCTAGGCAACAGTGACTTTGTCAGTTAACATGCCAATGAAGATCAAGAGATAAAGAAGGACATTTATTATGAGCACAGACATAGACTTCTGCTCATGGTCTACAAATATGTTGACTTTATTAAGAATAGGGTCAAGTTTGCTTCTATCTAGCACATTTTCTTTTCTGGAAAAAGTATAAAGGCCATATAGCTCATAACTAAGTGCTGGGGCTTTGTGCTGGAAACACCTGTGACTCTACTATTATCTCTTCTCCTATAGCACCAGAACATATTTTACACCTCAGGACAATCATGCTAGTTTTTTTTTTTCCCCAACATGGCAACTGCTCTCTGGCAATAAATATGCCACTTCTTCATTGATTTAACAATATTCCCAAACACCAAGGCCTCTTAGATAGTGCCTCATATTTTCATTTATGATAGGCAGAATATATTCAAGTTTTCCACAGTGATTATGTCCTAGAAAGAAAATAAAAATGTCACACAGTTGATTCTAGGTTTAAACACACCCTGCCTAACACTACCAGCTTTAGGTCTGAAGCAGATACACATGGAGACCACTATGGAAGGTTATACACCTATCATTGAACATTACAATCTTAGGCTTTTCTATTTTCATTTTTAAAGATATACCTCCTTTGTTTATGCATGTGGTTTTAAGAACTAGAAATAACGTTAAGCAAAGAAAGCAATCATAAAACTATACGGAGAAACATGGATATTAGGACCTTAAACAAAAGCACATTACCCTCCCTCGTTTAATAGCAAGCACAATGAAAAAAATCTGCATGGTATATAAACCTGTACTTAAAGGCTAAATACAAGTTCTAGCACACATGATGACATTTTCTGATCTTGAAAAACACAATGGTTTCCCAAGAATGACACAATATCAACATAGATAAAGGAAAAAAAATGTTAATGTAGGCCAGAAGAATTTATAACTTCCCTTCAGGAGGCTTTTCTGAAAATAAAAATTTAAATTATATATTGGGGTGAGATATTTACAATTCTTATGGTTAATAAACAATACAAATCCAGAACATATAAATTACTCTCATAACAGTAAAAGACTAACAATCCAATTTAAAATATGCCAGCTTCTAAGCAATCATTTCGATGAGAATATGTGTAAGTGTCAAAAAACACATAAAATAGGTTTACCAACATTATTTATCAAGGGAATGCAAATAAAACCCACAGTATTTTAATGCTTCAAACAAATAAAATATCTGATATTAAGCAGACCGAGAACTTCAAATGGTGGCCCACACATTATTGGAGAGAGGATGACAGAGCCTAGAAGGTATTAAAGAACTGGCCATGCATTTCATATAAGGGAAAAGAAAACTAGGCTTTTAAAGCTGCTACTCCACATAAAGAAACACAGTCTAAGCCCAGCATGCTGATGTAAAACTGTACGCTCACTACCTAAGAGGCCAAGGCAGAAAATCTTAACTTCCAGGCCAGTTTGGGATCCATAAGAATTCCAGGACCTCAAGCTACATTGATGTCCATCGAGGCAAGAGAAAGGGGAAATGAACATTCATAACAACTTACTCATATAATAAAATACTATTGAGGACTTACCACACGTCCACCCAGAAGAGACACTTTGTGCTATGGAATTGATAATCAACACTAAAGGGAATTAGCTACTGAGGGATGCAACAGCACAGACAACTGCCAAAGGCATCGTGAACTTTCAAGAAGGATGATTGAGTACTAAGTTAAAATATCTCCAGGAAATTGATGAGAAACATCAGAACCATACCTAGAGGATACGAAAATCTTGGGAAGAAGAATTGAGGGCAGGATCTCGGCTGATAAAAATATTATCTGTGTTGCCAAGGGTATTCCTCACACAGGTTAAATAATTAAAGCATCTCATCCTCATCAAGTGTGTGTTTTAAAGGTCCATTTCTGTTTACAACTTTCACCTTATTTTTTTTAAGTAAGGGAATCACACACACTGAAGCAGATAAGAAAGTGGCTCTTGCTAATATCTTCACAAGATAAGTAATGCTTACAAACCTCCAAAGAATTTATCAGAAAATTTGCAGAACCAAGGAACTGCATTATCACAAGGACACAAAGGCCAATGGATAGTGACAAAATTTCCCAGAGTTAGAAAGCAGCCAGGTAGAAGATATGGAATTTAATTTTTGACTTGGCTTGTCAAGTTCTTTTCACTACAATAGTAACTTCTGAATGATTTTTTCCACATTCTAAGGTAAGAAATTTTACTTAATAACCAAGTAATTTCACAAGCAAATTTCACACACAGTTATAATAATGCTTCACAAAGTGCTGTTTAATCCAAAACATATATTTTAAGTGGCACAGAAGCACCTCCTTTTTCTTATGTCCTCAAAGTCTTTGTTTAATCCAGAATGTATTGGCTCTGCATTGCTTGCTATCTGGAAAGAAAATGTGCATGTGTGTTCGTGGGTGCTTATCTACAAAGGTGTATGGGTGTCTTTTCATTCAGTCACAGTACACTCAAAGAAGCGTTGAAATTTACAGGGTAGAAAATTTGGATCTCTCATCTCCCATCTCTGTAGATCAGCATCTCACTGCCCATAATGAAAGCAGAGCATTCTTAAGCGGCTTGTGGAATCACAGATGTAAAGGAGAAAGAGCATCTGGATGGTATCAGTGAGCCTCGAGGTCACACGTTCCAACCATTCAGCATGAACCAGTAATGAAAAGGCAGGTATAAACAAAGGATCTGGAAGAAGGGAAGCCTTCAAACACCAAGGACATGCCTTAGAAAAGATTCAAGGATAGATGGCATAATCTTATATATGATATATTTGTTTTTAAGTGGGTTCCCTGCCACATGGATAGACTGTTAGACTGGCAAGGTAGAAGCAG
>NC_022028.1:17973962-17995203 GCF_000317375.1 Microtus ochrogaster | reverse complement strand
AAAAATATCCACTCAAAATCAAGGCTTCAAAATTACAGGAACAGAAAATAGACTTTAAGGGTATAATTACAACATTGGTGATTTAACCTCCATCTTTCTACCTCTCTCCTCTTTGTTCAAGCACACAAATTCACGATTTGCGTAGGTTGAAATGATAAATACTATCCATTTTAGACATTTCAATATGCTGTCTTGTCAAGTCAATGTTCACTTTCTCAGGACCTGGGCTACTATTTGTTCATCAAGTGCAAATGGATTTGTCTCCACAATTCTGTTTTCCTTTCCTTCCTTTTCTGTCTATAAATCCATTAGACTCTCTTTGTGACAGCTCCCTTTCTTTCTAGGTTTCTTTTGCCTTTTGTTGCTGCTAATGGTGATGGCAGACTTAGGACAAAGTATAAACATGCAACCTAGGCTGACCTTAAACTCAGAATCCTCCTGCCTTCACTTCCTCAGTGATGTGGTTACTAGTGTATGCCCGCAAGCTCAGTTATTCCAGTAGAGCACACAGAAATTTCTCCATGAAATCTAGCAGACCATCCATGAACTACTGACATCATAAAAATGTACGTGTACTTATGTGCCTTCTACTCACACACAAATGTGTTAAATCCCCTACAGCTTAGACTTGACAAATTAAACATGTAATGCCTCTGTGTATATCAGCAGCATATAGTTATTGTAGAGAGATGTCACCAACTAACATTAAAGGACAACTGTGATTGTCTAATTAAATATAATGGAGTCCTAGCCCCATAGAATCTGTCTCCCAAACTATAGCCAAACTAAGAATACCTATAGAAAGGAACCTAACGCAATGCAGATGTTTTTAAATATTTATTTCTTATTTGTTGATGTACAAAAGAGTTCCGCAATAACCTGGAATGGAGTATAACAAAGTTTTATTTGTTTGGGGATAAACTCACGGAAAGAGTACAAATCTGTAGTCCCCTTGTGTGCTGGGAACTGGAACTAAATCCAGCAGCTGTGAGGCCTACAAACACTTTTTGCCTGCATTTATAGTACATGAGACCACGCCCAAAGTGGGCAGGTATCTTAAAGGCTATTGGATGAAGGAGTTCCCACAGCACTCCTCTACTGAGAGTCAGCAAGTTTAGGAATAGAGATGAGCCACAAATAGCTCAATTAAGGAAAAGTTAGTGGTGTATCAATGGGATACACTGGCCATGACTCCTTAAACTCTAGATGAGTGAAATTAGTCACCATAAGATTTTTCACTCAAGAAAATAAGGGGTCCTATAAAACAAATATTTGATAACTTTGGGAAATCAACTACTAATCATGTTTCTTAAAAAATATTTCTAGGTCATACCTATATTATTGAAAATTATCACTTTCATAAAAAAGCTTAATTTTTCAATCTATGAATATGGTTATAGCATATGCTATTTATTGCATTAAAAATAGAAGTGACAGAATAAAATTTCAAATCAGGTATTTTTTATAATACATACTGGTCAAAAGAAGAGATGTGAAATACAGTGATTAAGCAATCTCTATGAAATGCTGATGGCACATGGTTATACCTAAGGTTTTCTAACCCTTGTAAACACATTGCTTTACTTCTACAGTTACTATAGGAACAAAAGGTTCATTCCAGACTATTTAAAGAGAAACAAAAAACACATGTCAAATTTGTTCTTCTTTAGGTTCTATAGCATAAAAATAAGTATATATTAAACATGCCCACTCATACATAGTTACTTTATAAAATATTAATGCTCAAATCCAAACTTATATTTACATGAAAGTATTATAAAGAAATAAAAACTGAAAATAATAGGTGCTGGTTATCAAATATGAGAATAAAGAGATGCTCTGAAAGGCATAAGGAAGGAGGTGGGCCAGCTGACCCACAGATCTAAACCCAGAGTCAACACATCTGTGATTTCCTAGAATTTCTCTGCTGGAAACATATAAAAAATTAACACAGACAACACACACACTAACACAGTCACAAATGCCCAGACATATATATGCTTATTCTTTCTAGCCAAAAGACTAGATTAAGGGAAGCTTAACAAAACATAATTTTGAAATACAAAATGTCCTTCTCAGTTCAATGAACTATTAAAAACTATGTTCACTCCTTTTAAGAAAAAAAATTAAGTAGAGTTGAATATGATGATACATCTTGTAATTCGAGCATCAGGCTGAGACAAGGGATCATGCAAAGTGGAGGTGAGCCTGGAATATATAATAGGCTCCAGCTCCAAAAAAGAAAAAAAAAAGACAGTTACAAAAAGAAAGATTAAGAAGGAAGCCTATATTTTTAACCTCACGCAATGGTAATCAGGCACTATTTCCCTCTGAATGCTATCAAAGAAGACAGATCTAGAAGTCAGTACTCCCTTTCTACCCACCTCACACAATGTCAGCAGAGGTTATATAAAATCTTGAATTGGTACCCTCACATATAATGAATAGGCTCTTGTTTCCAAACAAGGAAGCACCACAGAGGCTCTATGTCTTCTGAACACTGCTGGAAACTTCACCATGACCCAGGAGGAATGAAGCCTCCCCATCCTTCTTAATATCAGCAGAAATACACAGGAAGCAGTAAAAGGACATCGTCTACCTCCCAGACAGAGTAATGATACCAGTGAGAGGAACATGGCTTGTCACTAAAGGTAGCTTGTTCTGATGGTGGTTCCATGTCTATAGGAAAAGTGTCATAAGCTTATTCTAAAAAGATTTTTTTTTTTAAAAAAAAAAACCATACTGTCATAATATAACACTAAAAATATCCAGGGTACAGTTTAAAAAAAGCATATGCTTCATGGCAAGAACTAGGGAAAACAATTTGAAAGAGAAAAGGCAACCAACAGTTGCCCACTCACTAGGTTCTGTAATTGAGCAAAAGAACAGAAGATCTGAAACACTACAAGTTTACAACTTAAAGATACAGTAAGTAGAATTTTAAAACTCTTCTCTGAGACAGACTCAATCACAGCATAAGAGAGCAGTGGAAAGAAAAATTGACTTAAAACAGAATCAAAGAAATAAATCAGCCCTAACAACAAAGAAACACATAGGCAGAGTCACTAGGACCCTATAGAGGAAGGGAAAATGTGTATGCTCTTCTCATGAAATCCAAGAAGGAAAAGAAGAGGAAGGCACGGCTGAAAAGCATCTAAATTGGCATAAAACAACAGTCAGGAACAAGGTGACAGAGGAGTAACATAGATGTTAAAGAAAGAAGATCATTATGGTGGAGGTAGCTGAGCATCACAGCCTTGATAATCAAACAATCCTACACAGGGCCACACAACAAAGCTGTGCCCATACAATGTATCAATGTCATCCTCTCCGGTTGGATATTACAGACTAAAATAACCTCTGGCTTCACAATTACCTGCAAATGTAAAAGTACTTCAAAATAATGTTTTTTAGTGAATAAATGTTCTTAAAACGATCCTCTGTAAATTGAATTAAGGATTGATAAAATATGGCTGAATTCAACCGTGAAGGAAATTCTGGAATTTTGTTTCTGGAGATGTCTTCTAGCTAGGAGAAAGGTAGTATGTAACTGTGGTATCATCCACTTAGTAACCATGTATCACACACCGAAACTGAAGGCAGGCATTAAGGATTCAGAGACCAGAGTCACAAATCCAACCTCTCAGCTTAGAGGGCAGAAAGACAAGATCAAACAGAACTGCATGTTGCAATGTAGCAGTGGAAAGGTCAAGAAGAAGAAAGGCAAGTTCACCTAATCCATAATAAATAAGATCAGGAAGCTATTATGGAAGGCTTCCTAGATGAAGGGGTAGCCAGCCCCAATTTCTTGAATGAGTAATTATTATAACCAAGGGGAAAAATTAGGGAGCTCTTACAGAAAAGTCACAGCACATAGAATCCCTTAGATACAGGATGGGGAATAGAGGCAGCCAGCTAGCTATACATCATGCCAGATGATGTCGCAGAGAGGCCCCAGGAGCAGAGTCTGAAGTGTGATGAGGAAAAGCTTTGCATGTGTGCTAAGCAGCTCCATATGTGAAGCTCTTATGATGGACATTGTTTGTGCAATGCTGAGCAAGACTTAGCTCTGCCCATCGAGTTCACTCGAGGGAGACAGACCAGCACAACCTAGTAACGATGGAACAATGACACTGGGGACAGTGAGCTCGAGAAAGAGAACATGGCCACCATGGTTAGAACAGGTAAGGGTGAGGAGAGAGGGTGTAGAGAGGCGAATAAGTTATTGCTGGCCAGATAAATTAAGCATAGAGGATCAAGAGGCAAGGCTGGCAACGGAAATAAAAGGTAAGAATGCCAAAGAACACAAGCTCCTTGTTGCGGAAACAAATTATTAAAGAGCCTGAGCCGGCGGGAATTTCATTTTGAACGAATCCTTGTGGAAGTACGGGGTGTACTGAAGTCGGGAACTGAAGTATACTGAAGAGCCTGGAAGAGTTAGACAATTAGGGAAGGCCAGCAGTAGACAGTGGCAGAAACCCAGAGAGGAGAAAGGCCCTGCAAGAGTAGCAGCAGTGCAAACCACAAACCGTGTGCCTCCTGAAAGGGAAGAAAGCCTTTAATAGATGAGGCTGGTGGGGGTGCTTCTGTCATTAAAGTGACTTTCAGGGCAGCGGTGAAGACAGAGGCTAGACAGAAGAGTTTTGAAGAGATAAAGTAAGAAAAATGAGGGAAACTAGGTACTGATTAGTAATACTAGACACCTGAAAGACACAAGAGAGGATAAATGGCAAGAAAGATTAATTTCATTACTTTTGCAAGTGAAATGCAGTCTATTTGTTCAGTTATTCATGTTGTCAAGGCTGCTCCAAAAAAGACTAAGCAGAAGTGGTGGGAGGACCTAGGGAAAAGATGTATCTCTAGAATGAGTTCAAACCACATGGGAAGGGCTGGTGTGCAGGATGTGGGTCAAGCTTGAAAAGAAAAAAAAATTAGTCTTTTATTAATAAAATAATTCAAGAATGGGCATAGAGTCCGTATGTGAGGATAAGCAGGAATGTATATGAATATATGTGAGGTGGGACATGGGATCTGCATGTACTAGGAAGCAAGGAACATAACAGAGCATATACACAGAGACCAAGGAAGCTGAAATCACTTGCTAAGAGGGAAGTATTGTAGGTTGAAGAAGAAGCTTGATGAAGTCTAGATTTATTATTAAAAAAATAATAACTAGTGTTGACCAAACCAAGGCAGACTGACAAGGAACCATTGATGGATGGGGGCATTTAAAAATCTTCTCTGCAGCCATATTTTACAAGACAATATAATATGTTTCCTAACTTGATTTATGAGTTAAAACATAATTCAGCAGTGATTCAAATAGCAAAATAAGAATCACTTTTCCTTTTCTTATAAAATCTAGTCTCACATTGAGACTAAGCAGACAATGGCATGAAAATGCTAAAGAAAATGTGTTTCCTGTATTTACATAAAATTCTGCCCTTATTACTGCAAACAGAAAGGTATATCTCAAAATATCTGTCTGGTGAGCATTGCATTTCCCATTTCACAGATTAAAAAAAATGCAGAATCATACAGGAAAGCAAATGGCATCTTCAGTGCATCACAGTGAAGGGTGGACATGTCAGTACTCAGTACCAAGTGTGTTACACACTGAAATAGATGGGTTTGCCCATGTCATTAATTGGTTTGAATGCAGACTGAAGATTTTAATCTGTACCTGTGTGTGATTGTCTTGTATTTAATAAATGTAATTAAGATTATACTGCTTCTACAGAGAGAAAAAAGACACAGTCACCAAGAAAAAAACATCAATGGAAAGAGTTGTGTAAATATTGTATTTTTTTTTAAATTAGAGGGTGATTCTAGGTGCATTATCAGAATGTTCGATAACTAATAAGCTTGCCAAGAGCTGTGGGAAATATTTAGGGACTAAGATCTAAATTTTAAAGTGATCCTTACTGAGAATTTGAATCTAACTCAGTTTTGACATGTTACCATTAGTGAAAAATTAAAATCCTTGCTGTCATCCCATTTTTAAAAATTCACATAGATCTGTAAACACAAAGACCAACTGCTGCTGGCGGGTCAAGCTTTCACCAAACTCTGGAAGGAGTGGCTCAGAAACTATTTTATTTGGCAATCTTTTCTTTCACAGAACCATAAATTAGCTAAAACAGTGGCGAATCCATCAATATTTGTGAAGACACAGGCAAGAAAGCCTTGCCTAAATCACTTTCACTGAAATTTAATAATCCTTCTGAAAGCATAAACTGTCATAATGGAATAATAAATGTGAATCGGTCACATAGCACATTCCACTGAAAACAAGCTTATGTTCACATACATTTTGCACAGAAGACCCAAGCCTTCAAAGTCACTCAATAGAATTAAGAACATGAATCTGTCTTCCTTGTCCAACATAGTGTATATGCCTCAAATTGCACTATACTGCAGTGAATGTATTATTAATCATTAAACTAGGAAGGAATGAAAAAGTTTCAAAATGTTTAGCTATTGATTTTTCTGTTCTAAGTACGCAAACATCACTTCTTCGCATCAGCAAACATCTGGGAGTAAGTAAGAACTGCAGAAATATTCAGCTCTCCTACTCTAACTATTTAATTTGAGAGAAGAAAACTGGACCCAGACAAGGAAAGCTTACAAAATTCAGGTTAAATAAACGTGGAATTAAATGGAGGTAGCATAGCTATAAATAGCCTCATGAAACTCCACTGCTCAAGCAGAATCGGACCTGGGCCAGAGCATTAAGAATCATACTGAGTTTGCTCTATTACCACATTCAGAAACACCTTCCATAGCAACTGAGGAGCTATGTAAAATTGTAATTGAAGGATGGACGTTATTTTAATCAAATACATTATAAAAACACCTTAACCCATATTACTCAAGATCTGCTATCGCTAACAGTCATATTCATAATGTATTTGTTTTTAATGATTATTTTTTAGAATCACCCTACTGAAAACACAAAACAGAAACAAATGAAATAAAATACAATGAAAATGCAAAAGCAACTCAAAAAGTAATGTGAAGACCATGGCCTTCCAACGTAAATGAAGCAGGCACAAGTGATTATAGGCTTATATCTATCAATTATTGCAAGGCAAAATAAGTCATTGTGGGAGCTCATTGCTTTATATCACTGCTTCTAGAAACTCATTCCAAAGAATGAAATCATCTGGCTCATTTTTATTGCCCCCTCAGTCTCAAGCCTGTCTGCACAGCACTGCTAAAATGTATTTCGGTGTGCACCTTCCTTCCATTTGAGTATCTGTGTCAGGTTTATTTATAGCTGATGTCTTCAATCGGAGCATTTCCAGGTACGAGAAATAAAATCTCTACAGAGATCCTAGAAACCCTCACAAATGGGCTTTGAAAAGACAATGGAAAAAAAAATCTATAATGCAACATGTGCATTCTGATTCACTGAGAATCCAAAGCACACTCCCCTTAAAGTCTAGTAAGCATGAGTAAAGAGCTTGGTTAGCGTTACAGAAGTGACACGCGCCTGCGCTTCTCTTTATGTAACTATCTGGTTACTCTCGGATTACCGATGCCACCTCCTTCTTTCTCCTTTCTCATTAGGAATTCTTTGAATTTAGGCACCCTCTTTGTTTCTTACTGAGATGCTTGTCTAGTTAGGAGCTTTTCCCCTAATCCATTACAAAAGCAGGCCATGCTTCCCCCTGCTGGGAAAAAATTAAATTACAATGTGCATTAGAACAATTTCCTAAATCGCAAGAAATCCGGTGCTTGAGAAAGAAAAGTGCCAGGAAGCCAGGCACTTAGTGTTCTCTTAAAGGTGTTCCTGGTCAGAAATATCCGTGTGTCGCACTCTGTTAAGACCTTCATCTGCATCCCTTAGGTCAGTAAGCTTTGAAAGTACAGTTAACAGACATTAATAGCTGGTGAATCAAAGATTGATTCATCCGTCCCAATGAGAGCTCCAGTTATCAGGAGAGAGAGGATCAGGAATCTGTATTCTTTTTTCATTGTACGCTGAACGGAAACACTTCTGAAGAACAGACTGAAGTGAATAATTGGACATTTTTAATCTGTTAATGCTTATTAAGTCATTCTTTTTCAATATTCCTATAATGAGTACACAGACATCCTTTAAAAGCAGAGGACAGGATAGTCCTTGACTTTAGTTTTTCATTGACTATAATTGGATTATTAGGGAAGTGGTAAACATGATTGTATTTCACTCCCTAAGTACTCTACAAAGCCAGCCTTCCCTTGAAAACAGTTTAGATTATTTGAAGTCTTCTACATTCTGATTATAAATTTCTTCCTGGCAGTCTTTCATGAGATACTTTGTTACTGTAGGTCATAATAAAGAATAACCCATTAAAAATGTCAAATAAATCTAATATCTGTGAATCCTATGAGGAGCAAGATTTTTTTCTATGATGCAAAACAAAGCCTCAAATCTACTTTAATGCTGAGGAACTGGACAAGGGGACGATGCCACTGCTTTTTCTAGTGGGTCAGACCCCACGCTCCCAAGCTGCACGGTAGCCAATTTGAAGATGAAGCAGTTCATAATTAATGAAACATTCATCCCCAAATTCTGCCGTTGTGTTAAATAGGCATGTGCCGATTAGTGGGCATAAGGGATGTCTTTAGTAGCTAGCATTGTTTCACATAAATGGAATAATTGGGGTTAATATTTCTGACAGAGAAGTTTTCATGTGTGCCTTTTCTCAAACGACCTTTCAAAGCAATGCAAAAGGCATAGATGCTCCACTGGGAACCGAAGCTCCACGAACATCACAGGTACATAAAAGAAAACGCGCACCTGATTTAAAAAAAAAAAAAAACAAACAGTTGATCAATTATGGAGCGTTCCTAGGGACCAATATCTCACAGAGTACCCAATAATCTCATTTCAAATACATTTATAAGCACTTTAGCTTCTGCTTACCACGCTCACATAAATACACAAACACGCATACTTTAATGCTGATTAATTCTAAGACTTTCAGGGGAAAGACTGATAAAAGGTTATCAAAATCACTTAGAAACGCCAAAGGGGGAGAAATGTACTAAATAAATAACGCTGATGTGTGTCCAAGACGCTCTCAGAAAAACGTTTCATGGGTCGCATTTCCTCCTGAACTGATTTCCCTGGCTTCTGTGAAGTGAAAAGGTCCCGGTGGAGCACCTGACACTTGCTGGTTTTCCTGTCCAGGACCCTAACAGGTCGCATCCTCCAGTCATGAGACCTCAGGGCTTTGGTCTCCTGCAATTCAGCCTCAGAGGAGCCCGGCTACCCGCGCCGCGCTCCTGCCTTCATTAGCAGCTCCGAGGGGCAGTTTCTGCACAGCGGAGCGTCCACCCTCCCCAACTTCTCTCTGCCCGGGGCTGGAGAGCGCCGGGGCCGGTCCTACCTTCCGCCAGAAGGCGCGACGCGTGCACAAAAGATGGATCCAGGCTATCCTTCTCTGCCATCAGCTCAGGCAAGTATTTCTCTTCTCCCATAGCGCGGACTTCGGACCGTGCCTGGCCAGGCGCGAATCCCGCCCGCTCGGACGCCGCGGTCCCTGGCTCCCGCAGGGGACCGTCCTTCCGCCCGTCAGCGCAGCTCTCGCGCCTGGGGCTGCGCAGCCCGCGCCGGTACCTGCTTCTCCCGCGCCCCTGCCCGGCTCCAGCCGCGGCCTCAGCTGGAGAGGCTGCCCGCGCGGCCCGCCCCCGCCGGCCTCCCATTGGAAGCGGAGCCGGGAGGGCGGGGCGCCCGCGGAGGCGGCCGTCCGTCATTGGGCGGGGCCGCACGTCGAGTCGCCTGAGTGGCAGGAGGCTGCTGCGGAGGGGAGGGGTAGGAGAAGTGCAGGCGCTCTCTCCTGGCCACCTCAGCCGGCAGGGTTCCCAGGCCTGTCTAGTACCCGGGAGCCTGTGAGGACTGCCAGGCGTCCCGGATGCCCAGAGAGGGAGAATGTGTACGCCAGGCACTGGGAGGTGGTGGACTTCACCTGTGTCCCCAAGGCACAGGTGTCTCTCTCCTTGCTGATGGCATGCTCTTGGGCAGGGTTGGAAATCCAAGACTAGACATAGGTTGTGCCTGGTGTTTCCCATGACCTACATACATCTTGGGGCAGGAGGATGTCCACCGATGGACAAATGATGAGGTTATTAAAACATTTAGTAGTACGGCAAAACACTTCCAGTATACATCATCGCGATACAGAGTTAGTTCTAGGTATCCACCCATCCAGTGGAGAATTTACTCACCATATAAACTTGGGGGGGGGGCGGTACCTAACTTCAGTCACTCTGATGTTCTCCTATTTTAAGGTCATGGTCTTTTTCACTATCAAGGGGAATGAGCAATTGACTCTTAAGAATCACCAATAAAGGAAGGGGGAAAAAATGCATCCTTCCTTTACAGATGGGGCCCTGACATATCTTGCTACTTCAAATGAAATGAGTCTTTCTTCATTTTGGTGTTGTCTTTTCACAAACAATCCCTTTTCAATTCTCCTTCTAAAGTAGTGACGGGACCAACTGCCTGTACAGAAAATCTGCTGGAAGTTTTTTTATGTTCTTTTATTCTTTCCAAAGCTTTCCTTATATTTTATTCATTTTAGATAAAGTTGGAGTATTATATTGATTCTGCGTGACTGTTTAAGAAGTTAACCTGCCTCACCTTCCATGAGATAACTCACTTCATCTCACAAAAACACTGAAAACATGGTCCCAAAGAAACTGAGTTTTGCTTATATAGTTGGAGATATATGCCTCTTACTTGTGCTAAAGCTGAGACGAAAATTCAAGTCTCAGTAGGGCCTAAACTTTCAATGGCATGGCTTACCCTACTCTCCTGTATGCTAGATATTTAAAGTTATATGCATCTATCCAATTAGTGTTTATAGATACTGTAAGGGGTCTAGAGACTGGACTTGAAATTAGAGGATCATTGCCAGACAAGACAGACACATTGTATTTTTCTCTCACAGTGGAGGTAGAGATGCTTTCTAAGGAAGGATGGCAAAGGAACCAAGAAACGTGACAAATCATCAGAAATAATAGAAAACTAGAATGAATCCTAATCGTTAGGGTAGTTTGTGAATTTAGTACAATTATATGATGGGCATCAAAACAAATGAGCTAGCAACCAAATTTCTTATTGTCCACTTCCAAACAGTATGAGCCACCAAAGACAAATCCGACATTCCCTGGACAGGCGCCCTCCACATTCAGATCCACGTCTTCCCAGTAGGTGACTCCACATCACCATGTCTTGTCCCCTGTCTCATTTATAGCTTTTTCGTGGCCACCAAAATTGTGTATTAAATATTTTAAGAGTAACCTTAGGATTGAGGACATCTTATGAATACAAATGTAAATAAATTGATAACCTATAAATAAATTATTATTGAAAAGAGTATTTGTGATTATACATAAATAAATCATAACTACTGGTACACTTCCCTCTTCTGGTGCTAGGAAGAATCAAATCATCTCTTAATTGATTTTCAACCCGAGTTCTAGTCCTGAATACGTTCTGAAATATGCTTTTGTTTGTTGTACAATTATTTCAAAGGTGGGTTATTATGAGACCACCCCAACTCAGTTAGCATCCAGAGGATGCTAAAGGCGCACACTATATAGAATACGTTGTGATAATGTGTAAGCTGTGTGTTCAGTCCCTCCATATATCCTGTGAGAAAGGCCAGCATCAAAGACATTTAATGAGACTTATTACAATCTGAGATGGAGCAACCATCAGGAGGGTTTGTTCCACTTACAAAGACTTTCATACCCTCATAGCAAGCTTAGTATCCCCAAAATGCCTGTAACCCATTTCTACAGTGGACAGAGACAGGAGGGTCACTAGGGCTAATTGCCTTTGGGGCTCACTGAGAAAGATGAACCGTGGTTTCGAGGAGAGACAGTCAGACAAAGGAATATGTAGAGTGACAGAGGGAGCACATTGATGGCTTCTTCTATCTGCCCCCTAAACACCACAGGAGCATAACCTCACATAGATGCATACATGAGGACAGAAGAGAGGGAGGAAGAGAGAGGCAGGAGGGACGGGGGGGGAGGGAGGAAGGAAGAATCATGGATTAACCAAATTATTAACAATTGGTACTTTGTACAGTCATATGGAGACTGCAGGCCTCCATTCAAGTGTGTAGTATTTCTTTAACCTTCTAATGAGTAGGCAAATCACCTCGTGTAACTGTGAATTGAAATGTTAACTGATTCGCTCTCACTTGCTGAAGAGCCCGGCAGATTCTCATTGGCAAAAGGCTTCTGTTTTGATGCTCAGTTTCTTTATTTTCATTAAATTCACAAGCCATTTATCAGTTTAGTTCTCTAATAACTTTCTCAATATATTTTAAGGTTATAAAAGGGAATGGGGAAGACTGGCAAATGTTCAATATTTACAAGAAATTGCTACTCAAGTATGGTATGGACATGTCTCCTCCCCAACACACATATCAATAAAATCATAAAGCAAAGTTCTTTTGTTTGTTTTGTTTTTTGGAGACAGAGTTTATCTGTGTATCCACTGCTGTCCTGAAACTCTCTTTGTAGACCTGGTTGGCCTCGAACTCATAGATCTGCCTGCTTCTGCCTCCAGAAAGTGCTGAAATTAAAGGCCTATGCCACCATCACCCGTCCTAAAGAATTCTTTAAAGAGAATGGATAATGCTAATGTGGCTATACTGACTATCAATAGCAATGATAATATATATTGCAAAAGGCCTCCCTTTTCAAGTCCTCTGCTAGCAAAGATTAAGAGAAGTTGGACGAAATAGGACCAAAATATATTGTATTAATGTTTCAAAAAACTAATAAAAGATTTATTAAAATAATATAATAAAGTAGGAAATGAAAAAGAAAAGTCAAACATTTATAAAGTGTTTAGAATCAAAATTGGCTGGATGCTAATATATCACAGCACAAGTTAATATTTACAAATTATATTCTAAATATATGTGTGCTGGTTTGAAAATCTCTTATACCTTAAGAGAAACAAGTGAATAATTTAAGCATAGCAGACAAGTGATGTGGGATTCCCCTTTGTATGCTTTGATTACCATTAACTAATAAAGAAACTGCTTTGGGCCTATAGAAAGGCAGAATAGAGCTAGGCAGGGAAAATGAAACTGAATTCTGGGAGAAAGAAGGCATAGTCAGGGGGAAGCCATGTAGCGTCTGCCAGGGATAGATGCACCGGAATCTTGCCAGTAAGCCATAGCCATGTGATGATACATTGATTAATGAAGATGGGTTAGTTTAGGTTATAAGAGCAAGCTAGAAATACACTTAAGCTATTGGTCAAACAGTATTGCAAATAATATAGATTCTGAGTGATTATTTTGTAGTCTGGATAGCCAGGAATGAACAAGTGGCTTCTGCCTACAGACAAGGGTCAGTAAGAAAAGATCTGGCAGTTCGATGGTGGCCACCTAGTTGTCATATTGCTATTCTAAACACTAACAATTTGAGTAAAAAGGTCAAAGAACAACTGTGCTATTTTTAAGTGATCTCATTATCCAAGTAATACATACATTTCTGGTGTTTAAATCATCTGTTTTTGTGAAACTAACTGAGGTGAATCTCTGGAAAGCTACCCCCTTTACCTCTTTGACATGTTATTGTTTGTGCTAATACAAGATTTCTTATGGGTGAAGAGAATGTAGCCATCATTATCACTCCAAGGCAAAGTTATTGACTGTCTCCTTAATATTAAATCCAATAAATGTTGACTTGTTGCTTGAGTATTGATTGTTTTTAGAGATCAACATACTAAAGAAAGGGATTACACACTGATATATAATATTTTCTGTACACAGCAAATAAAGATCTGATCTCCATTGTATTTGGTTTAAATTAAGGAGATAAAGGCTACAAACAGATTTAATTTAAAAATACCTTCAGTTAAATTAAATTTTTTTATAAACAATATGTATCATGACTAATACAAGGGAAGAAAGATTGGATTAAGTTTTAATTTTAATTTAGGAATTACTGTGGACATTCCTGGAATAACTGCCTATTATTAAAATAGTCAAGAAAATGTCATCCTACTCAAGGTTTTAAATCACTGCAAGTAATTAGCTTGTGTACGTTTTCTCATTCTTGACCTGTATGTTAGGATACTGCTATACATGATAAAACATTGTGATGTTTTGTTGCATAGAATAAACATGCAGTTTTACATGAAATATTTGTATAAATTAGTTGCCAAATGTAGCAGTAAATATTTCAGAGACAAAAAGTAGAATGACATTGTCAGGTAGAAGTGAAGAAAAGGATAATTGTTTACAGAGTTGAAGTTGGCTGAGATAACTAAGTTCTGAACACGGTGTGTGCAAATTCTTGAATCAGCTTAAAATAACTACAGTATACATTTAAAGTGATTAATATGGCAAACTTTGAACAAAACTGAACACAAGGATCAGGCATTAGAAAAGGATAATGAAATTTTAAAATGGTATTCCAACCCTTGTCTGGTAGTACACACAGGAATTCCAACACTTGAGAACTGAGGAGGATAGCCACGCGTTCAAGATCAGTCTTGGCTACACAGAAAGGCAGTCTTAAGAAAAACATATCCAAATTAAAGAACTCACCCATTCTACATCAAAGAGAGAGAAAGGAAGAATTAAATATGAGATTCGGAGCAATGTCATAAGTTGGATTCTGTGGGGAGAAGGACTGATGAACCAGTGTAAATCTGACTAATCACAATGGAAATCATCTCAATGCAACAAACAACTTAATACTCGATTACATCCTGGGGCAAATTTTATTTTTATTTTTTTCTTAAACATACTGACAGTGTACCTGACAAAATATGAATAATACCTATGTTTCTAGCTTTCTGCTTTTTCTCATTATACAATGATTGTATAAATGATTGCCTTGATTTAGGAAAAGCAGTTAAGATATCTGAGGAGCAAAGGATGTTCATATTTGGTTCTATTCTCAAATAAGAAAAAATATCTATACACAGAACTAGAGATGGAGGAAATTACATAAGAATATAGTGAGTGAGGTAGAATTTTAACAGTTGGGGGAAGCTGGATAGGACTCATAATATGAAATTTCCATAGTTTTTCCACTTTTCTATGTGATATGATTTCAGAGTAAAAATCAAAAATGAGTGTTAATAAAATAACATCAATATATCTAACTTGCAAATCATTTGAAGCATCACAGTTTACTAGCTGGCTTTGGAAATAACAGACCTGCAGTTTTACCATACTGTGTCCATTATTCATACCATACTGTGTGCACTGAATTCATGAATTGAGAAGTTAGTAGTATTTTGAAAATAGACAACTTTACAAAATCTTAAGTATGTCTAATAAATAAGTAAATACATTTTAGTTATGAAGTAGCAACAATTTTTTTTTATGATTGGGAGCTTACCACATGAGTAAATGCATTAAAGGGTCTTAGTTTTACGAACTTTGAGAACCACTGATCTTGAGGTTGTAGAGACCAAAAGGGGGGTTGATTTTGGAAAACATTTGTGTAACGGTAAAAGTAAATAAAATGCTGCAGGTCCCTGAGTGGCAGCAATGGGCAATGAACATGAGAACACAGCAGGCCATAAAGGCAGCCAGTCACAGGTAGGGAGCCCTTGAGCATCCATGGGCCATGAGGGCCAGTGGGTCCATGGCTTTGCTCAGCCTGCTTTCTTATAGAACCCAAGAACACAAGGACGGCACCATTCACCATGCACTGGGCCCTCTCTGCTCAATTAAGGAAATGCCTTACATCTGGATCTTATGGAGGCATTTTCTCAACTGAGGTTCCCTCCTTTCAGACAACTCTAGTTTGTATCAAGTTGACATAAAACTAGCCAGGACAAGAGGTTAGCAAGTGAAGGTTAGCTACAACAATGGATATGAAAATATACTTGATTTTAAGCTAATTTTATAAAGTTATGATATATTAAATAGGGGGTTTGAGCCAAAATACCCTGATTTGGCAGACAATGATGCTCTCAGTAGACACAGGGTATTAAATGAATATCTCAGTAACTAACAAGAGATACATCCCCGTGAGTAATTAGAGAAGATCAGTAAGTACCTTAAACAACACAGTTTATTGCTGATACTCTTTGTTGTACACCATAACTAGGTAACAATACCCTACTGCTTCAGACACAACTCACATTGGAGGAAGGACATACAGAAGTAGACTGCAACCTTCCCAGGAAACTTTCTTATCAGTGGAAGCATCAGTATTTATGAGCTGCCATCATGGAGCTGAGGACTCCTCTTCCCCCTCAAAAGGTAGAACATCTTTGCATTTTTATAATGCTTTTCTTCTTTGCTGAGAAAGTAAAACCCCATTTCATAGAAATCTTATATGAGTATCTCTTTTCCAGCGCCTATTCAAGCATTACACATTTAGTATCCTCTCTTTAACTAAGGGATTTTCTGAAGGGCAAGTTGTTTTCTGTTGCCGTACAAATTCCTACCTTTATGTTGCCCACCCACTGGGGTATGGCCTCTTTAATTTATATCCCAATGTAAGGCATGTGTGGCCTCTTTCTTGGCTAATGGATTCAGTTGCTGTTCCCTGTTCAAGCAGAGGATTGTGATCTTGTGATCTGTGAGTCTACCCCTAAATAAATAACCTTTTATTATACTCAATTCTGAGCTAGTGTGGGATTTCTTTTTTAGTGTCCTTCTTCATTCTGTATGATAATATATTATTTTTAGAGTTATTGTCATTGTATTATTAGCAATTTACCTGTGCTTTTCAAACACTCTATATTTTTATCTTGATTGTTGAGAATCCCAGAAGTCAAATTGCAAAGTTAGACAGCATCTGGGATGTCATCGCCTCCTTTTGTAGTCTCTACATCAAGTCTGAAGCACACTGATGAAACATGAATCTGGCACTATCTGGTATTAGGAGAAAACAAATTAGCTTTTAATTATGTCAAACTTATCATATACTGGTCATCACTAAATTTTGTTTCATTAAACTTTTTGGGACTTAAACTTTCAACACCTTGTTTTAGCTGTTCAATTTTGCTCTCTCTCCCTTCCTCCCCACCAATTTCTACTTTAGAACAATGCTTACATTCTACAAAACCATTAACCAAAGTTATTTATCCTCTGAAAGTATGTTTTATTTCTCTTTAACCTTAGTGTGTGTATGTGCATGTTATCTTTTCTTACTCAATATTTACTATTTTGTTTTTCTTTGCAAAATTTGACATTTTGTTAATAATAAAATAACTCCTTTCCAATGAAAATGCAAAAAGCTGAAACACAACACAATATATTAACTGTCTTAACGACAATCTTTGTTTATTACTGACCAATTTGTGAGAAACTGAATACCTGCTGTCACAGGTGTTTTAAAAACTGGCTTTGTTAAAAAGGCATATTTCATTTGTGCCTACAAAGTAGTCAAAAACAAAGAAATTTAGACATTTTCATCTCTTCTCTGCTTTGGTCTCCTTTATTTTTTTTATAACTTGCTTACCAATATAGAAAGATATACTAAATCACAGAGATAAGCCCTTGTTTTAAAACTATTGACATCTAGGATTCCAGTATATGCAAAATCTCCCAGGGTAGGTCATCCTCCAAATAAGGGGAATTATCCAGGAGGGCAAGAGCATACCATGAAACAGCCGCAATAAGAATTGAGAATGAGATTTTCCCCAGAAATAAATATGACTTATTTGCATCCCACTGCTTCAGAAAGAAAGTAGTCATCCTAGCACATCTCAGGCTCTGAGCTCTGGTGTATAAAATGAGAAAGTGTTATTTAGAACTACCATAGCAGAAAGAAAACTCACAGAACACAATCTCCAGATTGGCACGGGTTACTTGGATTACAATGTGAGTATTATTGTAGTGGAAATTATTCAGTTGATCCTAAGTCTATATTTTCAGTTAAATGAATTCTGAAGTAAGCACATTCATAATTATGTTTGTCAATAAGTGAACATGACATGTCTATGACAATGACTACCTTATTAAAAAATATACTTGCCTTCTACTGACAAGGTAATGGCTTTTTCAAGCTTTTACAAATGATTTTCCCTTATAGTTCTTTTCTGAGAAACTTAACAAAAATTATCTACACAAAGCTGTCAAATGGAGACATGACTGAGTAAAAAATATTAATTTCATCCCATGGATGTTAATACATGACTTCAATTAAAAATAGAATAAAACTTACCTAAAAGCATTATTAATACACAGCTTCCCCTGCTCATGAAACTTCCTTTGTTAAAACTAAAGAAGACACTAGTTTAAAGATGGCTTATGTAAAATTCGTATTTCCTCTACAGCAAACCAAAAGAAGAAATGAAATAATGAAAGAAAAATCCAAATGTAGTACCAGCGGCAATTTCAAATTTTTTTTCTCTTTGTGTGTGTGGTATGCATATATGTTTATATGGGTCTGAACACGTGTGAGGAAGTATCCAGAGGTCAACATTCAATGTTGTTTTCTGTGACTTTCCAAATCATTGTTTGTGACAGGGTGCATCATTGAATCTGCAGTTCATCAGTCTGTCTCGGCTGGCTGGCTGGCTGGCTGGCTGGCTGGCTGAGGGATTTGCTTTTCTCTCTATCACTCAGTGTTAGAATTGTGCTCACATGCTAGGCCCTTAACATGGAAGCAAGGGATCAATTCTCAGGTTTTTATGGATGCACAGACAGCACCTTATCAACTGAACACTCTCCCCATCCCCTGCTACTTTTTAAATAAATAAAATACAGATTTGGTTGACTAAATACTGTGAGAATAAATTATAATATAGTTGTGATATTATGGTTTGGGGTTCACTTTTGATAATCATTATCAAACGCACATTCATCATCCAGAAAAGGACAAAGCAATGTATTTGAACTGAAAATTGAACACAATCAATCACATTTCCAAGTTATGCTTAGAACTGACAAAACTTTCCCAAGTTAGGTTAGGGACAGAATAAAGTTAGAATAATTTGCAGGGGACATTATGCTCTTGGTATACTTCCAAACTCATGACTGAACATACAGAAGGAATTATAGAGTATATTACTTTCCCATGAGTAAGTACAAAAGCAAAGTGCTTTCTAAGACACCACTTATGCAGATGAAATTTCTACATTTTAGTATTCAACTTGCCAAGATGCATGCAAGATCTTTTTAATAAAGGCCTGTCTGGATATGTATACATCATTCCAAAACTCATTAAAGACATTTTCTTAGCAGGCAATGTGGAAATGATTTACTGTTGTTTTCATTAGGGGATTGGATCCAATGGATACAAAACTTATAATGTTGTTTTTAAAGAGAGTTTACAATCAATGCTGATTGTTTTTATACTTATGGTCAAATTACTCACTCTGGTGTTGTTGCTGAATTACATATGTTGCTCTCAAACTATGACTGTGAAGTGAGGAAAATGAAAAATATTCAACCGGAAAGAGAAAGTCAAACCATCATTCACTTCATAAAATATATTAATATCTCCAGATTTTGAAAAGATTATTATCTATAACATTTCTTTTCTCCCTCCCTTACCTCTCTTTCCCTCCATCTTTCTCCTGTTTTTAATTCTTTCTTTTATTCTGATCCTTTATTAGCATTTTCCTTGACCACATTTACTGTTGTAAAGAAACATGGTCTCTACCCTCACATAACTTTTAAGAATGTAGAAGAGATAGGTAAGAAATAAATTTCAAAGAGAATAGTATATAACAGCATCAATTAGAGTCCTAAAAGAAAAAGTGGACTGATGTGGGATGTCCTTTTGTATATATGTTGCTTTTATTGGTTGATGAATAAAGTTGTTTTATAATAATAGCTTATCAGAATAAAGCCAGGAGGGAAATCTGAACAGAGTTATAGAGAGAAATTAGGCACAGTCAGGGAAATGCCATATAGCTGCCAAAGGAGAAAGACTCTAGAAGCTTACTGGTAAGCCACAGCCTCATGGCAATACACAGGTTAATAGAAAAAGGTTAATTTGAGATATAACAATATGCCTAAGCCATAGGACAAATAATGTTGTAATTAACATAATTTGTGTGATCATTCAGATCTGGGTGACTGGAAAACAAAAGCACAGTCTCTGTTCATACATTGGTGCCCTACGTGGGTCTTGCCTCAAGTTCTGGCTAAGTAATCTGTTAGGCTTGATAATTTCAGCTAGCCACCAGGTAGTGATTTTCATTGAATTCTCAGGGAAGATCTGTTTGAAGAAGTTTAATTAACATGCTCTAATAGATGAGGAGTAATTGTCCGGGATCTGAATGGAACTAAACAAATATACTTGCATATGCTAATGCTGCAAGTTGAAAAGAAACTTAACACATGCTCTGATGGCAATGCAGAAAAATAAAAGGCTGTTCTTGCAACATTATGTGGAAAGGCAAGCAAGAGCCTGATAAAAACAGAAGCTGGCTTGCCAGGTAGATACACTGACTTAAAGGAGAAAGAGTGTTCTATGGACCTTCAATGATCTCTGTAGTTCTAAGGTCTAAGGAACACACTCCTCTGTCCTTCCTCCACACTGTTGCAAAAGGTGCCTGAAACTCTTGCTGTGGATGTGCACTATGAAGTGATCCTGAGACTCATTTTTCATGGTATGAGCTGGACACAACCTGGTTCTGAGCTTCAGAAACCACCATGACAAGATTTAGATTACTTCACTCTTCCTTTATTTTCTAATAGAAAGAAAACAGCTACACTTGTGAAGCAATGGGTATTGGGTTGTTTTGGTTATTGCATACCATAACAATAAGACTAATATAATAGTTAAACTGATCTTATAGAAATGGCGATTATGTGGAAGAGGAATGATTCTAGATTTTTTTTGAGGTACAGCGTAAGACTTGACAGAATGGGCATGGGAAGGTGGAAAATGTAGAAGTGTTAAAAAGAAATCCAATGTTTGCTGATTGAATCATCATGGGGAGCAGCGCTGTGATGAGAGACTGCACAAGTACATGTCTGAGAGGGAGGAAAGGTTTACTTCTGGAATTCTTCAATCGTGCTGTTTATCCTTTGCATTTTGTTTAAATATCTGCTCCATCCATCCCTCATTAGAAATAAAATGCTAACATATTTACAAAATTCATAGTGATGTTTTGTAAAGATATCAACAGCTAACATAGGAATTCTTCATGCCACTATTTTTATTTGTTACCCAAAAGCAGAGTAAATTTCTGGGTAAATATGCAATTTATTTGGTTGTGAAGTCTTCTAGGCAAAACTCAACAACACATATCACCTATATTTAGGTCAGTATCTTTTCTAATTTTTTT
>NC_022028.1:17963990-17972938 GCF_000317375.1 Microtus ochrogaster | reverse complement strand
TTCATCTTTTTGGGTCTGGGTTACCTCACTCAGGATAGTGTTTTCTATTTCCATCCATTTGCATGCAAAATTCGAGAAGTCATTGTTTTTTCCGCAGCGTAGTACTCTAATGTGTAGATGTTCCACACTTTCTTCATCCATTCTTCCATTGAAGGGCATCTAGGTTGTTGCAAGAGCATTTGTTCAACTATGTTCATAGCAGTATTATTTGTAATAGCCAGAATCTTTTCTAATTTTTGTGAAGGGAAAAACAGTATGTCCAAAGGCTCTTGAGTGGACTAATGATTACCAACATCCTTATATTTTGACCTGAGCTGTAAGGCTTGTCATCATCTTCCAGATGGATAACTCAGAGAATTTAAGTAATATCACCGAAGTTATGTAACTATAAATATACAGGCCATAGGGTGGCTGGTGGCACACACCTTTAATCCCAGAACTCGGGAGGCAGAGGCAGGTGGATCTTTGTGAGTTCGAGGCCAACCTGGTCTACAAGAGCTAGTTCCAGGATAGGCTCCAAAGCTACAAAGAAACCTCATCTCAAAAAACAAAACAAAACAAAAAAATGCAAGCCATGAATGTATATCTAGTTAGGAACGGTGGTAAACTAAGTTGAAGACCAGTCTGCCTAAGCAATGACTAATTGAGTGTTGGGAGATGGTTAAAGATGTTTTGTCAAACCAAGGCTTGTGTCTTTTTTTTTATTTTTAATGTTAATCCTATAAATAGGTGTCTTTTCAAAAATAGTTTAGTTGTAATATTATAAAATTATCGACATATTTACATAATTATACATGCATATCCATATACTTACACTTGGAAAATTTTGCAATAAAAAAAATACGGCAAGAGTTCAACTAGAGTAAAACTTTTTGTGAGAAAATCTATATCTCTGAGCAGCCTCTGGCACTGACTAAATTGAAGTTAGAAAAAAAATTATAATTCAGTTCCATCTTCAGACAGTCCATTATCAAAGCATTATGCTTTTTAAATGAGTTGGAAGAAGAAAGCCCATAGGCAGTAAAAAGTAGTAAAATCAAGAATGATAGTCTAATGCATAATATTTAAATGAGAGGGAAGGGGAGTAAATAAAGGGCAGGCACTGCCCTCCAGGAGAGAATATAGTGTGACCACTCAAGAATAGACTGAACAATTTTTATAGAAAAATCATAATTTAGTGATGGAGTATTTCATCGTCCAAAGTGCCCTTCTTGTCCTTGGTATATTATTACACACGATCCGAAGGGTCAGTTCCTAGCCATGTGTACAGAGGCACCATGGTAATTGCTTGCCCCTGATTTTACATACAAATGTAAACAAGTTACCTAAAAACACAATCTACAGCATATAGAATGGCTTGTATATAAGGATTTCTTCTAGGTGAGTGGCTATAAAAGAAAAATGAATAGTTTCTCCCCTGAATGAGGTCACATTCAGCTAAAGCAACACACACATAACCAAATTTCTATGAAGGCTGTCATTACGATAAGCTACACTTTAAGTCAACACAGAATGAGCCTTGCCACTCATGAACTTTCTTCCTGTGCAGTCTACTGATAATGAATATGTTGCAAGGGTAAGTAATAATTTAACATATCAATAAGTTATATCTTCATAAATGACCTTAAGTTGGTCCTCAGTTGGCATATTTGAACACAGAATATTGACAACCTGGTGATTTTTAAATCCCAAACTAACACTTTGAAGTTGAATACTGAGAAAACCAGAGCTGTTCTCTTCATGTTTTTCTGTTTTGTTGTTGTTTTGTTTTTTGTTCATTTTGTTTTGTTTCTTTCTCTCCAATGAGGTGTCTTAAATGGTGTCAATGAACCCTCCTGCAGCATCACTCTATATATTAAAAAAGAAGCCTTTGATTTTGGTAATTGTACATGTTTATGACACCCTCAGATATTTTAATGTTCATGAACTTCTTGAAAGTCAAGGTCCTGGCTGGGTTGCTCAGTACCCTCTGGTTAATTTAACCCTATGTGAATTAATTTAGCATTGTTGCATAGCTGGCAATAAAGTCAACATCTCTTGTCATATCCCTAGATATCCTAACATTCTTGAATTTGAATATTTTGTGTATTTCTTATTTGAATGTCTATTGCTATTAAAATGTAAACATACTAACAACACTTTTGCCACAGACAGGAGCTCTCTTCTTCTTGCTTTGCTCCTCTCACTTAATTAGCATCCCCATAAAGAGAAGCACATGTAAACAAACTTATTCTTTCCATGAAAGCATATTCCATTTTCTAAAGTAAATATAATAAAGCCACTGCTGAGAAGTTTTTAATATATATTTGATACATTGAAAACAGGAATAAAGTTTAGGAGACATGGGTAAGAACTGAAATTGATGGATGGATAAAGAATTTTATGCTTGATAGGTGTTTAATTTGGAAAGATGATTTCAAACAAAGTGTATTAATTTTCTGACAGTGTTAAGGTGTTTCCAGTCTAGTGTTTAAATAAATAAATTCAAATAAAAAATGGGCAATCTTTAATTTTTCAATCTGAAGCAATTGCAATTAAAAAAAACAAATTTTGTTCATATTTGGAGCTAAAAATTCAAAATTTTGAAGCAGAACATTAAGAATAAGATTTCGTTGTGTGTTTCTTATACTATTCACAAAGAGGATACATTCTTGGAAGTTCTGTATATGAACTGTCACGGTTGCTACATGATGAGTGAAAAACTCATTTTCATTGCTCATATCACTTGTTCCTTGATATTACTTGAATTTTGAGATGAAATGACAATATGCGATCTTCTGAAAGTTATTGGTTACACATTCTGTGTGTGTATATGTGTGTCTATGTGTGTGTAATATTAAATAAAGATAGTTGACATTTCTATTTTCTTAAATTCAAAAGTCAACTAATATGTAGTAATCATACATATTATATCTTGTTCCATACATGTATATATCATATTTTTACTCAATCAGGGTAATGAACATTTACATCTCCTTATTATTACTTTTTGCCAAAACTTCTTGAGATTCTCTTTTTTACTATTCATAAATATAGCAAGTTATTGTGTATTATAGTCTCCTTAATGTTTTATACAGTACCATTTGTTATGCAATGTGATACTATGAGGTCGTAGAAAGAATCATATCCTACCACTTACAGCAATGTTGAGGGAACTAGAGAAATGTCACAGTAAGTAATAAATGTCAGTCAGAGGACAGCTACTACATGGAGACTCATGGACACAGAATAGTTGATTAGAGTGTACAATAGTTCAAAATTTCTTAAGTGAGATATTTAGGTCTCTCTTAAACATTCAAATAAGCGAAGGCCAACTCACAAATAAGGTAAAAAAATTTATGGGAGAAACTTGTGGGCTATTAAAGAAGCATGAAGAGAATCAAAGGGATTAAAAGACCATTGCCCTATAGCCTTATGTTATATAGGGGGTTCCATTCAAAGTTCAGAGACCAGTGCCTTCACATTGCACTCTGGTATTTCAGTGTAAGAAACAGCACAACTAAAGAATAATGAGAAAGAGATCATGAGTTTGAGTGAGTAGGGAGGTGGAGTGGGTCTGGGAGAGTTTGAAGGTGAGGATGATAAAAATACAGTCTATGAAATTCTCAAAGAACTAATAAAATTACTAAGTAACAGCAACAAGGACTTGCCAATATTTTACAGAGTGGACTAGTCACCAAATCAAATGAAAATTAAAAAAATCTGAGTTAGAAATGTGAACAAATATGTTCAGGGATATAATAAAATACTCTTTATCATTGAAAGTGAGTGGTTTTCAGGAGTGTAAAAGTCATGGAATAGAAAAATATTCAGATATGCGTTAAGGGGAGGATTTGAAGATCAACTCGGCTGGTGAAGTTGATGAAAGCCACCACCTCTCACTTTCCTTCATTCACACTGTGAAGCCAACATTAACTATCTCAGACAAGCATTGTGAAATTAGGTTGTTTGATATTGGTTAAACGCTTCAGTCATTGTGAAGCATGCTGTAAATATTCAATAGGTGCTAGTTATTGGTAGAGTACTATTAATTACCGAATTAATTATATTATAGGAATAAAATTAATATTGATTCAAAAATTAATATATCATTAGAGAACAGACTGTTAGTATTCAGGCATTTGCATTGGCCAGCCCTTGGGGTTCTGACAGGCTATGTCCTCAGCTGTAGCCAATAAAGGTACCTCTTGTGCACACTCAGTAAGTTCCCTTTAGAAATAGCCCTGCCCACCACACTCTCACTACTCACTAGAGAGAGAGAGAGAGAGAGAGAGAGAGAGAGAGAGAGAGAGAGAGAGAGAGAGGGGGGACGTGGGCATATCATGTGGCTTGGAGTACTCAAATGATGTTACTGGGTACTAAGAGTGTTTGGGTGATGCACCCACTGAAACATGTTTAGAATGCCACCATGTTTTTTAATATAAGAAAGAGTGAGAAAATACATCATATTTTTGCACTTTTACATACATCTAACAAAATGTCCACAAGCAGAACATGTAATTTCTAAATATTGAGAGATATTCCTAGACTAGTCGCCTCTCTTTTTAAATAATTTACAGTCTCATCAATAATGTATTCTTTTCCTTCACATTTTTGGGCTTTTGGATCATTGCTTATTTTATGTGTAGGTGAAATGTACTTTGTAAATGATATCCTCATTTGTATTTCTCATTTACCACAATCCAGTAATGTTTATTTAGTGACCAATGAAATTTGTTTATTTCTACCGTTGTTGGTCAAATGATATTGATGACTTTTTTGTGTGTTTTCATTCACAGCTGCATGTTATAAATTAGGGAAAATGTTCCTCACATCAGGCAATGTGAGAGATTTCCCAGTGGTTAAACACTGTTTTCTTTTAAATTTTATTGATGTACAATCTCTAAAGGAAAATCCATACAAATATTGAGTAAAGTTAAAATAATTTCAAATTGATTATATCCATAAAGCCAGAAGTTAAGTCAATAATCACAGGGAGAAAAAAAAATCCTATTACTAACCCCCTTTTTCTTTTAATCTTTGATGCTCTACTAACTTTCCAAAGAAAACAATTGTTATGATTTTTAACAATGACTCATCTTGGAAGTTTTTCAATTTTATAAATTTCAAATCAGATACTATATTAATTTGCCTATTGTGAGCTATTCAACATTTTGAAAAAATACCTGGAGAAAGCACCTTAAACCCTAAAGGATATATATTCTTTTTACTCACACTTTTTTGGGTATTTATTCTGATGCCAGATGAACATTAAACAAGGCAGAAATGCTTTGGGCCAGAGGTAGAGCAAAAATCACTGAGTCATGAGCATGTGGTAGAGGTGCAGCAAAGATCAGGTGCACCACTAGCAAAGACACATCAAGGAAATATCATCAGTTACCACTTCCTCCATGCAGGCCCCTCTTCCCATACTGGCAACATATTCCATAGGTCCTGCAATCACAGTTCCACCGATAGATTAGTCCATACATTATGGGTTAATATCAGAGCCCTCATAACTCAGCCACTTCCAGAAAGCCAGAAAGTTTTCTCTGAATACTACAGGTAAGACTAACACTCCACACTGAATTGTTTGGGGGAAACATTACATACTCTAGCCACAAAAGTATCATTTGTATGGTATGGTATAGCATAGCATAGCATAGCATAGCATAGCATAGCATAGCATAGCATAGTATTTTTTTTGTAATTCTTCTGTGATATTGTGAATTTAGGATCTTGGTGGTGTTTTATATATCTTTTGATTACTATCACCATTATGTAATATTCCATTACGTAAACACAAAATTTTAAAAAGATTTATTTGTTCTTTTTTACTATTATAGATGTATTTGTACTGCTGCCCATGAACAGAAATAAGAAGACATAGATATGCGATATCTTCTTCTATAACTGCCCACCTTTGAGACTGATCTCTCATTGATCTTGGATCTCACTGTACTAGCTAGGAAGGTTGACCAGCATCTGCCTATCTCCCTCTGCCGTTTCTGAGTTTGCAACCCTCTGCTACTGTGACTGTCTGTTACACTGGTTCTTGGAATCTGAGCGAAAGTACACAACCAATACAATACCAAGGTTGATAGCTTAGTCACCAATGAAGTCCTATAAGAAATTTAAAAATAAAGTAAGTCATTTGAAAATTGGGATTCTCAAAGATACTCTTGGAAGTGACAATTAGGCCATGGTCAAAAAAAAAGAGAGTTTTTATTTTTCCTTTCTTACTTTCTTTTTTTTTCATGAAGTAAATTTCAAGGAACTAGAATGATGTTTCAAAGACAGTTATTACAACTGACAGGAAGTAGAAGTGCATAACACATACATAATTATGTTTCAGGACTTCTAATCGCTTTTGTTCTATGAGTAAAGCAGAATGCAGTTAGGAGTCATTTTATAGCTGTGTTATTTTAGAGAACAGTGGTATTGGGTTTTTCCTAAGTCCCTAAGCCATCTACTCTTAGGTTCTTATCCTCCCAAGCAGAACTGTGTAAGGATTCCATCTCAGGGAGTGGCCTTAATTCAAATGAAATACTGCTTGGTTTCTTCCGCAAGCCTTTTGCCATCATTGCACCATCATAACCTGAAGACAGGTTACTCTCGTAAATCAACAGGTTGATATCTGGATTGGAGCTTACCGTCCACATTTGGTACTGTGCAGAATAACTTCCAGTGCCTCATGTAGGAGTGAAGGTTTTATGTAGGTATCAGTTTGACTTCTTTGTGTTGACTTCAATGAGTTATGTAGGTGTTGTTTTCAGCAATAGGACTTTACTTTCCATTTATGGAGAGCCACCAATAACGTTGTGCTGTTGGTGGGTTCCTGTGGAATTCCTGTGGCCAACAATTCAATTAGCTCTAGTCCACCTCCCTATGCATTTTAGAATTAAGATATTGATGTTTGAATTTTGATTAAAATATCTTTGAATCTGTAGATTAATTTGGAGGCAGTGAACATCTTAATACTACAAATCTTTCAACCTAAAAATTAGGTATAATTTTTGTTCTTTAGTTATATTCTATTTTGATCTTTGTTACAATGGATATACATTTTAAAATAAGGAAGTTTTGAGAAGCCTGTATTATATTGTATTTATACTTGATTCTTTGGCTTTAGAACACATACTACTATTCCAGTGTCATGGAGTTCATTTACTCTGCATACAAATATATTTGACTGTTGTCTCTGTTGTCTATTGACTAGGTATCCACTGAAATTACTTAATGTACTTAACCATTTCTAATACTTGTCTTGATATTCTCTTGTATACACATGTCATCAGTATCATATGACGACCTATGCTACTTCCTATTTCTTCCTTTGTTTAATTCCCTTCATGCCTTCCTACATTAGTTTGTATTTTTAGCATTATACCGCACAGATGTAGATTAAGCAGACTTTACACTTTTCTCATGGCAAGCTTCCTGGTTTTTAATTGAACTCTATATTTACTGAAGGCAGTCTGTAGAATGTCCAACCAGTTGAAACGAATTGTATTCTACTCTTCGTTGCTATGAGCTTTTCCTATGAAATTCATCAAGAAGTTTTCTGCAGTCTTGTAAAGGATTTGTTGTATATTTATTTTCATTCCCATTGTGATGTAACAAATAAAATTAAATGAAGTCCAGATATTAAAACTTTTTCATGATCTATTGACCAATTGAGCTACGTGTCATTTTAATTAGTTGCTTTGAAGCCCCATCATGTGGTTTTGTTGTACATTTTTTACTTGTATTAATTATTTGATCTTATTATTATAATTTTATTGTACATTTTAAGTTTATCACTTAGGTAATTGATTTTCACTTTTTATCAGCACTTCACAACCATAGCTTAAATATTTAGTTCAAAATATATTTTTAATTTACCTTTCCTTAAATTTGAACCTTACATTGTATAGACACGTACTGCTTAATTGGCAGTACTGACCCTGCAGGTATTGCTATTCAAGTCTAGCTTAATTCCACAATGTAAGAAACAGACTCTGTATTGAATTGATCTTGTAAAATTTATTTAGGTATTTTATTGTTTGCTTTATGGTTACCCATGACAAAATAGTGTGCTATGTATTATGTTATGTCAGCATTGTTCAAATCAAATGCACATTTGTCTAATTATGTCTTTGTTTTCATTTTAGGGTTTAAATCTGCCTCAATGCAGTTGTAAAACCTGAAGGTTTTGCTATAGATATGACTCAGTTGTTGGTGATTTTCCAGAGGACATGAGTTCTATTTCTAGCCCCCATGTTGGGCAGTTCACAACTGACTGTAACTTTGGCTCCAGGGCATCTATCACTTTCTTCTGGTCTCCCTGAGTGTGGAAACAATTTTTGACATACGCAACACAGACACACACACACACACACACACACACACACACACACAGGCAAAATAAAAAATAAATCATAAAATGAAGTTAATTTTATTCTTCAGTTTGATTCATTACTTCATTGCATCCCTCACTTACCAGAACACTTTATAATCTTCTTGAAATATTTTACCAGAAAGTCATTCAATGCAGCCCATCTGTGTCTACTTGTTTGAACCTATAGCTACTGACCTTATTCCTATAAAAGGTATTTTCAGTAAACACACTGCTCTCTTGTGGCGGGGTATTGTTTATTTTTCTTTTTTAAAGCACTTCAAAAATTACTTCAATAAATTCATTTTCATTTTAAATTCATTTTACTTGATTGTTAGTTATATAAAATTTACTTATTTATTTTTTCACTTTGTAGGCACAATTTGAAGAACTTTTAGTTGGTTGGATCTGATTTTGTTAACGAGCCTTCCTATATAGCCCAGATTGGCCTAGAACTCATAATGTGTCTGGATGACCTTGAACTTCTAGAAAACTTCCTACCTGAGAGAAAATGTATAGTTGTGAACTAATATGTATAGCAGGTCTGATGAATTAGGTTCCAGCAACAGCAACCATACTGTAGTGTGTGTGT
>NC_022028.1:17959365-17963881 GCF_000317375.1 Microtus ochrogaster | reverse complement strand
ACTCATTTTTACAGAGTTGCAGAGATTGCTCAGTGGTTAAGAGCTTTGGCTGTTCTTCCAAAGGACATGATTTGATTCTTAACACCCATACAGAGGTTAATGACTTTAATGACTTAGTAACTTTCTGTATCTCCTGTTGCATGTTACCCATAGCCTTCTCCAAGCCTCCAAAGACATTACAAGCATGCATTGCACAAACACAGATGCAGGTAAAACATCCATACACATAAAATAAAAACAAAGTTAAAATCTTTTAAAAAAAAAGCCTTCATTCATGGGAACTTAGAAAATATAGCTGATGACAGAGTACTTGCCTAATATGCACAAGGCCCCAAGTTTACTACTCAGGATCAACCAATTCTCAAAAAGTATCGCCCACACCCCCATCCTTGTCCTCAGATATGACTGTTCAATATCTGCCCTGTATATTGGTTTTGACTTTCCTAGAACAACATGTAGTACACTGAATCACACATTACAAGGCTCATTGTTTTTTTTTTTATTCCGCATATAGAGATAGAGCTTCTGGGACTCTTCCATAAGGCTTCATCCTAATTATCAGTAGTTTACCTTAATTATAGCATCCTAGAAATGGCTTCCACCTGTTGTTAGATCCTTCGAATTCCTCCATATTTTATTCTTGTGCATAAAGCCATAATGACGTATATGCCCATTGCTTTATATAGATACACATTTTTATGTGTCTGAAGCTTTTGGGAGAAATTTTAAGTGTGGTAGGCAAAAATTCAATTTTTAAGAAATGAAGAATATTTGTAGAGTAATATTTATGCTTTAGTTTTTCATTCGCTTCAAACCTTAATAAAGCTTCACTCTGTCATGCTAGCTAATTTTGATTCGTTTTGCTTAATATAGTTGTTTTCTGTTCACTTAAACATCCATTACCTACTAGCAAAGAAAGTTAAATATTTTAAAGTATGTATTGACTGGTTTTGACCCTCCACATATAGGATATGTGTATGCTCTTTAGATTTTATTTTTTATTTATTTAAAAAATTTTTGAAACGTTTTTAGTGAAGTACAGTGCTTTTCACTATAATCCAAGCACTTAACAGACTGAGGCAATAGAATTGAGACAAATTAGAGGGCATCCTGGGTATAATAAAATTCAGTACAGTACAGCCTAGACTACATACTTAGTCACTATCTCAAAAGAATAATTATGAAATATATAGGTTTTATCATAAATATTATAATATGTGTGCCACTATACAATGCTGTGAGTGCTACTAAAGTATAAAGTCTGTGTTGCAATTTTTATATAATCCCAGTCATTTATAATTTGTTTTTATATTCTTTTCCCGTTTATCAGCATTATTATTATTTAGTTTTTTTAAATGCCTGAATACTTTTATTGATTTTGAATTTAAATTTTTATGGTGGAAACATGTTTTTATAGAAATCATCTTTAGCACTTTTTCTCTTCAATATAAAGTCTATCTCTCAATAATACTCAAAAATGATTCTTTTTTTATTCAATCAGTTGATATAAATTACTTACATGATGATATTAAGTTATTTGTATTTTATACATTTTTTTGAAAGATTGAACACCTTTTGAGTGCTTGTACATTTAGTATTTTTGTAGTCCCCTGAAAAGTTGACATCTCTGTTGTATGAAATGGTCACCTGGATTCTGGAATAATCTTTTGTTTCAGGTAGTTATTACCACCATATAGTACTTTAACATTTTATCTTAAAAAATTATTTTTCATTTTTCATACCACTCCCATTTGCCACTCTCTCCTTTTCTCCATTTGCTCCACTTTCCCCTCACCCACCCTCCATCCACTCTTCAGATGGTAAGGCACATTGATTTGAGAAAGGACCAAGGACCTCCCTACTATATCTAGGCTGAGCAAAGTATCTCTCCAAATAGAATGGGTTCCAAAAAAGCCAGTGCAATCAGGAGGGACAAATCCCGGTCCCACTATCAGTGGCCTGGCAGTCTACCCCAGCCATGCAACTGTCACCCACATTCAGAGGGCCTAGTTTTGTCCTATGCTGCTTCCTTCCCTGTCCAGCCAGAGTTAGTGAGCTCTCATTAGCTCAGGTAAGCTGTTTCAGTGGGTGTCCCCATCAGGGGCTTGACCTCATATTCTCAGTCCTCTCATATTTCAACTGGACTTTGGGGCTCAGCCCAGTACTCAGCTGTGCTCTCTGCCTCTGCTTCCATCAGTTGCTAGATGAAGGTTCTATGATGACATTTAAGATATTCATCAATTTAACTATAGGGCAAAACCAGATTGGGTAACCTCTTTACTCTTGCTTAGGGTCTTAGCTGGGGTCATCCTTGTGAATTCCTAGGAATTTCTCTAGTGCCAGGTGATGGGGATTGGTCTTTGAGAGGTTGGATCATGTGGGGCATGCTTTTTGGGTACCAAAAAGCCTGAAGGAGCACCTGCTTGGTCTCTTTCCTCACACCACACATGGATGTTGGATATTGTTTCTATTTGATCACTGTGATCTGTAAGTTTCCTTTTAATAAAGAAAGAATTTATTATACCTTATTCAGAGCTAGTATGGGATTATTTGATTCACATTTCCCCCATCTGAGACATTCTGCTTCACGTGGATGCCCAATGTGGGGTATTTTCAATACCTGAGATTATCTCTTCCATCTCTTGTATTCCTGATTAGTGTTCCCTATGTGCTGGTGGATTGTTTAAAGGCCTTCCAGGTCAGAGGTTGCATTCTATCATGGTCTGTACGCTTCTGAAAGCTCCACAGCTTGAGGGATTCCATTTCCCCACAGTGAGACTTCTTGCTCTCTGCCTAGCCTTATCTGGAGAATGTCCCTGGTCTGGAAGACTGACATTGTCTGAAAGCCATCTCTAAGCCTGGATGCCTGATTTATGTCTATGATGACTCTTGGCACAGTGTCCTGCTAGAAGGCCCCCTCCCTGCTGCATATATGATAAGTAAGACTTGTACTAGGAGCTTTGCTGTGAGAACCTGCTTTCACATATGAAGCCTTATGATAGCAGTTTATCAGTTAATGAAAATTAGGTTTCCTTCTGAGGCACCCCAATCCTATATAATTCCTACACTCTGGAATAAAACCAAGCAGATTCACTGAAGCTCTCTCCTGCAGTGCTGTCTCCATCATACTCACATCTATCCAAACTCTGTTTCCTGCTTCTGCTCCCTCCACCCTCATGGACCAATGCAACCAACATTCACGAGGAGGAAGTAGAGCCACATCTGGAGTTAGTTTGTAGGATGAGATTCTCTTTCCCAGTGTTCAAGTCAGCTTACTTTTTCAGCAGAGGTATTTATAATGCTCAGAATAGGTTTGGAATCTCAGTTTTCTTTGCTTTCCTGGTATTTGTGAATATAGTCCCCATTCAGATCTTCTCTTTCTCTGTTTAATTTTTGTGCCTTCAAAAGTTTGGTCAAGGAGCCTGGAATAAGTTCTTCATTGCAGTGTGGTCTGCTCCTAAGTCTTATGGCCAGATATGGTAATGGGAAGATTACAGTCAGGAAATGACAGAGCCCTAGGACTCTGTGTCTTGCATGATGGCTAGAGGTCTCTTGTGGGGACTGTGCACGGAGAGAGTCATGTCAAGGAGAAGTAGAATCCTTGCCTTTCAAGCATCTGTGGGGCTTGGGCATTCCAAATGCATAGTGACAGAGTGGGAACCTACTGATGGACAACCTGAGTCCACACCATGTATCATGGGTACTCACAGTATAGTTCAAATTCTCTGTCTCCTCCAAACTACTATCAGATAGACCTATACTACCCAACCTATCCAACTTCATCAAGTTTTCCTCTTTTACTTTTTTTTTTCTTTTCAATCTATTGAATCCAATTCATGTTGCCTGACTCTTTTATGTGAGGTCTTCTTTGGAGTGCTGTCAAACTACCAGTAGTAATATTAACAATGAAAAGAGGCTCTCCCTGTCCTAACAACTACCAAAAATGTTATTAGCTCTACAATTAGAGGTGAACTTCATTTCCACCTCCCTCCTCTGTGCCTGGATTGCCTTACTTGAGCTTGCCCAGGTCTTGTGCATTATTTTTCAATTGTGAATTTGTGTGTTCAACTGCCCTGTGTGTACAGAAAACTTTGCTTCCCTCAACCCATTTACCACCTTTTAATTTATCTGTCCCTCTTCTGGGAAAGTCTGTGGGACTTTCAGGGAGGATGTTACATGAACACTCCTCTTAGAGATGAGAACTTCCCATTTCCTTATTCCCTATGTGTTAACCTCCACCTTTTGCAAGAAACAGCTTCTATGATGAGGGATGAAATATATTCTCATCCATGGAGATAGAAATAAATCATCGGGAGTCTTAAATCATTATGGGTATTTTTATTTCTTTTATTTATGAGATTGTAGTATAAGCATTTCTTCCTTGTTTTTTCTCCTTCCCAAACTTCCCTAAACCCTTCTTTGCTCTCTTTAAAATTCATGGCCTCTTTTTACATCAATTGTTATCACACACACACACATGTATAAAATATATAAAATAGACAAAAATTTTAGTAAG
>NC_022028.1:17952268-17959265 GCF_000317375.1 Microtus ochrogaster | reverse complement strand
ATATATTCCTAAATATAACCTCTTCAGTTTCTATACTGTTACTTGTATGTGTGCTTTCAGAGCTGATCATCTGCTATCATTTAGTTAAATGACAGTAGTCTGAACCTGATTTTTGTATCTCAAATAACTATATTCTGCTAAAACAAATATCACTAAAATAACACAAAACATAGCTAAGTCAACATATATATATATATGTATATATATATTTCATTTTGAAAACATAGAGAAATAATAGGGATCCTTGTATTTAGAAGGTATTAGGAAAATTGAGATTATCTTTTCCATTTGTGTAATGGAAAATTCTCTTTATTAAAATATTTTCTTTTTTTTATTGTATTTTGCCAAAAGTTACATAGTTTCTGAACTGTCTGAATCATCACGCAATTATGCTATTTATTATATTTATGACCTGTGGCAAACTTCTCTTTGGTCCCCAGTGTTTATAACATGGGAGACAAAACCCATGTGTCACAATCATTATGAAACTGAATATAGTTCTTGCCCTAAGTTTAGTCAGATAACCTTGTTGGTATTATTGCTTCCTGTCAGGATTTACTACTTCGGGAATCTCACTCCCTTAGTTGTTTAGTTTCCTAATCATGTTCTCTCTCTTGCTGCTAACTCTTTCTCATTGATATTTCAGCATCTGAAGAGTTCTTCCACTGATCATGCTTCCTCTGCATGACTCAGGCCATCATTTCTTTTTTTTTTTCTTTTCATGCCCTCTTTGTCCATCTTGTTTACTTACTTCCTGCATTATTTTTCCACATGACATTTATGATCATACTAGGTGTTGCTAACTTACCTATTCATTCTCATTCCTTCCATTTCATATAAATTCAATCATAGAAGTTGAAAATAATTCCCTACAGTATCCCACTGTCTGGTATGTAGCAACTATCTGCATAATATTAATTAAAATTGGAGATGCTAAAATAAATTTACAAATATCTATTTAAAATTGCTATTTGTACTATGTTGATCCAATTTATCCAAGAGTATGGGAGATCTTTCAATTTTTGATATATTCTTCAATTTATTTATTCAAAGATTTAAAGTTCTTGCCATACAGGTCTGTTGAGGTTTGCTTTGTTACTGAGAATGTGCTCTTATGTAGACTCCATAACTCTTGTGAGGATTGTAAAAGCGCAAGATATAAAGCCAGAAAAATGGGGAAAAATCTCTATTCCTCTATAACCACACCTATTCACCAATATTAGAACCTTCTTACAATAAAAAATGAGAATTTTTAAATGTATTTAAACAGTCAGAGAAATGTCCTAATCAGAACACATGAAAACAAAATGAGCCATTGGTATACTCCAAATTTTATTGTAAAAATGTTTTATAACTTTGATTAATTTTTAAAGTGACTTAAATCACGACTTCCTTACTTTATTTCAAATATTTTAGATTTTTCTTTCTGTACTAACTCTTGGTATCTTACAGTCCATTTCCTACAAAATAAAAAGTCAAAAGTCAAGATCAAATTCCTCATGGCTGCCTGCCCATTATGATGAGAAAGAAGCACTTTCTTTGCCATAGGCTTGAGTCTTTAATTTGCTCTCATAAATATCTCTGAATTCTTTCAAAAGATATATGAGGTCACTCTCTTCTCTTGAACCAAACCAGTTTCTTCTCTTTGTAAGCATTTGTCCTCTGACAGGACACTAGAATCTATATATTCTCTCTTTGTCACTGTATCTCACTAATGATACCCTCTGGATCTCTATTAGCCACCATATCCAAGGAAAACTAACAATTACCTGAAATGTCTCTTCATTTTACTTTGTATCTCATATAGTCCCTAATTTATATTGTATAATTTCATATTTAAGAAAATAAATTAGCTCCCGCTAGCTCAGATAAACTGTTTCAGAGGGTGTACCCACCATGGGCTCTTGACCTCTTTGCTCATATTCTCACTCCATACATTCTTCAACTGGACTTTGGGAGCTAGCACAATGCTTTGCTGCCTCTGTTTCCACCAGTTGCTGGATGAAGGTTCTATGGTGATATTTAAGATAGTCATCAGTCTGACTATAGGGCAAGGCTAGTTTTGCACCCTCTCCTCTATTGCTTAGGGTCTTAGCTGGGGTCATCCTTGCAGATTCCTGGGAATTTCTCTAGTGCCAGGTTTCTTGCTAACCCCATAATGGGCCCCTCAATCAAAACATCTCCTTCCTTGCTCTCATCTCTGTCCTTCCTCTATCTCAACTCTCTCATTTCCTCAAGTTCTCCTCCCCCTTCCATTCTTCCCTTCTCTTCCGCCCTCCCTACTCCCCCACCCCTGTGATCCCAATTTTGTCAAATAGTCTTGTTCATTATGACTTTACAGGTGGATGAATCAACTCCAGCCAGAAAGGAATCAGCGTAGGTCCAAACTAGTCCCTCTGAATGTTGGCAACAGTTACGTGAGTGGGGCAGACTGCAGGGCCACTGGCAGTGGCACTAGGATTTTTCCTACTGCTTGTACTGGCTTTTTTGGAACTTATTCTCTTTTGATGGATACCTTGACCTGCCTAGATATAGTAGGGAGGGCCTCGGACCTTCTCCAAAGCAGCATGTCTTACCTTCTTTGTGGAGTGCTTGGGAGATAGGGCATGCTCAGAAAGTAAGACTTCCATGTCACATTGTAGCAAAAAAAAAAAAAAACCCAGCATGTCTCAAGGGCCTGTCCAGCCCAGCTCAGGCCTGGGTGAAAGAGAGAGGCTCAGCTCCCCAGCCTGGCTGACCAGTGCCATTTGGGCTCTGCAGAGGTCCTCCCACCGCAGGAAGAGTAGGGTAGAGCTTCCCAGGCCTGGCTCCTTGCCAAGGTATTTACAAAGTCAAAATCATCAGAATTATAAAAAAAAAAAAACTAAATGAAACATCCAAATGGATGCTACATTTCACATTAAGAGAGTAAATGTAAATAACCAGTGACCAAAATTGCTATATCCAGCAAAGCTGTCTTCAAAAAAACAAAACAACAACAACAAAAAAAAACCAGGAAAGCAAAGACTTCTAAGAGAGGAAGGAGAAGGGGAAGTGGGAGGGAAATGGGAAGAAGGGAGGAAATTTCTAATAAAAAAAACGAACTATCTTATTTAGACAAAAGGGGGAGGTGCTTTGGGAACTCCTCCTTCAGCCAATAGACTTTAAGATACCAGCTCACTTGGGCGTTATCTCTTGTACTATAAATGCCGATGCAAAGCTTATGTGGCCTCTCTATCTTGGCTGCTAGATTCAGTTCTTGTTCTCCGCTTGTGGAGAGGACTCTGAACTATGAATCTACCCTGAAATAAAGAGTAAATATAAAATATTATACTCAAAAAAATACAAGCAAGAATCCATGAAGGTTCTAGAACTAGTGTTACTCACAGGTGAGGAGGGAAGACAGACACAACAATGAGAACTCAAAAAAAAAAAAACATTATTTTTTTCAAAAAAGGAATGAAAGAACACAAGAATTGGGAAGAAACACAAATATTTGGTTGGTTAATCAACAATGCCTAGCATGCCAATAAAAACAAAACTGAACCAAAAAGAAAACCAACAAAATTACAAAAATAAGTTAAGCACACTTGTCTCCAGAATAGACCCACATGTAAATGGAATGAACTTCAGGCTTTTACCCACATTAAAAACAATGTCCAGTTATTTTTTTTCTGTGAAAACTGTATCTCTCTGACAGAGATGAGCAGAGACAGAACATGGAAGGATGCAAATGGATATCCAAACAAGCGAGAGCTGAAATTAGGATTAGGAAATGGTTCTGTTAACTACTATTTCTTTGGTTTTTGTTCTTTTAGACATCTTGATCACAATACTTTGGGGATGCAGACACATATCTAAAACAGAAATACAAATAGCCAATAATTTTTAAAGATTTCAATATCCTCAGTCAACAGGCAAATGCATATTAAAATGACTTTTCCTGAGCCTAGGCAGTTTGGATGCTCACCTTACTAAACCTGGATGGAGGTGGGCAGTCCTTGGACTTCTCACAAGGCAGGAAACCCTGATTGCTCTTCTAGCTGATGAGGGAGGGGGGCTTGATTGGGGGAGGGGGAGGGAAATGGGAGGCGATGGCAGGGAGGAGGCAGAAATCCTTAATAAATAAATAAATTTAAAAAAGAAAAAAATGACTTTTCCTTGGATCTCACCCAATCATATTTGCTCTCATCAAGAAATGAAGTTTCATGACATGGATATGAGGGTGTGGGGAAAGACAAACACTTACTGCCAATGGGAGTGTAAACTGGTTACAGTTGTTATGGAAATCAGTGTATTGGTTTCTAAAAATCTTGTAAATAGAACTATTATATGACCCACAATGTAAGATTATACACAAGGGACTCTCCTTCCTACCACAAAACATATACATATAAGTGTTTATTTCTGTTATTTTCCCAATAATAGAGAAATAGAATCAGCCTAGATGTCCATCCACTGATAAACAATGGTGAAGGAAAATGTGGTGCATGTCCATAATGTACTTTTAAACAGCTGTCAGGGAAATTTAAGACAAAGACTTTGAAGAAAAGTGTATTGGTTTGGAAGTTATTAAGCATGGTAATTCAGATTCAGAAATGCAAATGCTTCTAGTTCATATACAATTTCTATGTTTTAATTATGTATTTGTGTGTGTGTGTGTGTGTGTGTGCGCGCGCACACGTGTGCACACGCACATATGGGTTTGTGTGATGATAAAACTAGAAGGGGAACCATGAAACGTGAGTGAACAATTTTGAGGAAAGGGAGAAGGCCATGGAACACTTACAAATGGAAAAAGGAAAAGGATACTGGCAGTGGAATGGTACAGGGGATCAAAGTGATGGGGAGAAGAGGTGGGGATGAAAATCACTACAAATTCCTGTAAGAAATCTAATACTTGGTATTAACTTTTAAAAATGAATATATAAAATTTGAACATAATAATAAAATAAAATGTGAAAATAAAAAAATAGCAGATGGAATCCCTTTCAAAAGTTTCCATACAGCAAAAGAAACAAATCAACAGACTGAAGAGACAGCATGCACAGCGGGAGAAAATCTTTGCCAGTTCTTTATCTTGTAACTGGTTTGTTTTCAGAAGATAAAAAGGTCCCTGAAGGAAACACGGAAGGAACAAATAATTTAACCAGTCAAAGATAAAAGAAACTGAATTAGACCTTTCCTTATAAAACTTTGTTATTTTGATGTGTATGATTGTGTGTACAAGGGTTGATGTGTGCCACATGTATACAGAGACTTTTGGAAGCCTGAAGAAGTCAGATTCCCTGGAGATGTAGTTACACTCAATTCTGAGCCACTTGTTCCACTAAAGGAGCAGTAAGCATCTTTATCTGTCCCCTGAATTAGACATTTTAAAGCAAAATACATATAGTCAACAGATACAGGAAAACAAGTAACCATCTTTAGACATCAGAGAAATTCAAATTAAAATTGCGTTAAGACTCCATCTTGTCAGTCAAAATAGCTGTAATTAACATAAAGCAAATTTTTTTCCCTAAGATTCAGGGAAATTGTACTTGTTTATAAGTTTAGCAGGAATGTACATTACTTTACTCGTTCTACTGCAAGAAGCATCAGGAAAGTTCCTTAAAACATTGAAGATATACTTACATATGCATGCTTATTTCTGAACTACCCAACAGTTAAAAATAAAATACTCATGTTAAAACACCACTCTCAGAAATGTATATCAACACAGCAAAATTAAACCACTCAGCTACTATAATGGTTAACTACACAGACAATGAAACAACCATATGTTAGCAATGACATGGAGACCAATCTACAGATTCAATGCAATCCCAATCAATATCCCAACACAATTTTTTACAGACCTTAAAACAATAATAATCAATTTCATATGGAAAAACAAAAAACCCAGGATAGCCAAAACAATACTGTACAATAAAAGAACTTCTGAAGGCATCACCATCCCTGAGATCAAGCTGTTTTACAAAGCTACAGGAATGAAAATAGCTTGGAAGTGGCATAAAAACAGATAGGAAGAACAATGGAATCAAATTAAAGATCTGGATATTAATTCACACATCAATGAACACTTGATTTTTGACAAAGAAGCTAAAATTACACAATGGAAAAAAGAAAGATTGTCAACAAATGGTGCTGACATAACTGGAGGTCAACATGTGAAAGAATGAAAATAGATCCATACCTATCACCATGCACAAAACTCAAGTCCAAATGGACTTCAATATAAATATGAGCACACTGAAACTGATAGAAGAGAAAGTGGCAAATAGTTTTCAGCGCATGGGCACAAGAGACCACTTCCTAAATATAAGCACAGTAGCACAGACACTGACACCAACAAAAAATAAATGGGACCTCCTGAAACTGAGAAGCTTCTGTAAAGCAAAGGACACAGTCAATAAGACAAAAAGGCAGCCTAGGAATTGGAAAAGATCTTCCCCAACTCCACATTAGACAAAGTACTGATATCCAAAGTATACAAAGAACTCAAGAAATTAGACATCAAAATTACAAATAACCCAATCAAAAATGGGGTACAGAACTAAACACAAAATTCTCAACAGAAGAATCTCAAATGGCCAAAAGACACTTAAGAAAATGTTCAACATCCTTAGCCATCAGGGAAAACAACTCTGAGATACCATCTTGGCAGCTTCTTAAAGCAAAATCAAACTTTATTGTATGATACTAGCAACACTTTTCTTAGCGTTTGCACAAATGTGTTGAAAACACATCCATACAAAATCAAGTATTTCAATGTTTTTCATAGTTTTGTTTGTAATTGGTAAAAATTGAAGCAACTATGTTGTCCTCTGCTAAAAATGGACAATAAAATTGACAACCGTAAAATGTAAGATTACTGAAAATATTTGAACTATCAAGCTATGAAAAAATATGTTTGCATAATAATATTAATGCATATTATTAGGTGGAGAAATTGATCTGAAAGTCAAAAGCATGTATAATTCCTTTTGGGGAAGATCAATGAATAATGGGGAGTCTG
>NC_022028.1:17936666-17952168 GCF_000317375.1 Microtus ochrogaster | reverse complement strand
CTTCAGAGAGAACCATGTGTCAATATGTAGGTTGCCTTTGCAGGAAATGCACCACTCGAGCACTCTGATATAGAATATTTGAGTGGTGTAAGTTATAGATGCACGTATGGTAACTTGGCACTTTCTGCTCAGTTTTGCTATGTACTTAAAACTGTACTTAGCTGATATCTGTGTGTTTGTGTGTAAACATAACAATGAAAAAACATATATTCATTATTTTCAAGTATTAGTTTTAATAACTATATCTGATGGAACAAATTTAGTTAGTTGGAAATGTAGGGTATCTGGATAATATAAGAAAACCCATTCTCGCTGTGAGTGCTATAATGCCTGTGATGTCCTTCAATGGACACATTTTTGTCTGTGTTGTTGGCTTCTTTTCTTCTCTTTCAACTCTAAAAAGACATTCTTCTCACTCAGTCATCTGCGTGCTTTTTCTTCTTCAACCCAGGAAGATGGCTGTGTGGCTGGTTCATTTATGAAAATCCAGGACAACTCTCTCATAGGTTCTCCACAGATGCTGTTGCTCTAACAGTCTCTCTGTCACCACAAAATCATCTGGAAATTTTGCCCATTATTTCCAAACATCCTCTAGCTGATGTTTTATGCTTATGACTCTTTCCAGGTGGAGCCACATCTCTGATCCACTCATACTTGTTTGGCATCCTTAAGTTCTGACTTCTGACTCTGAACTAAACCACTTCTTTCAGTCTTTTTGTTCTTCCCATCTACTCAGTTATTTCCTACAGTGATTCATCATGATCCTTGTGCCCTGTTTTAATTCAATGTACAGTTCAATGGTTCATTCTTCAATCCTCTCAAAATAGGGATGAATAGTGGGGCCATTAGGTTACATTACCCTCTTATAAGTTCATTGTCAAATGAAATTAAGTAGTATAATATACATTTTAGATGATGTACAGACCAAACGAAGTGGTACAATGAGCAACTACAAATGATTTCTCAGGAATATATAGATCATTCAGATTTAAATAATAGTTAAAACTGAGTAGGAAATAAAATGGACACCCCCAAGGAGGAAGGACCTAGAGAAGATACAGAAAAATTAAAGAGATTATTCAGCAACTATTGTGCAAAAAAAAAAAAAATTAGGTGAGAGCTACAGATTTGGGCTAGGACTTGGAGGAGTTGAATTTTACCCAACTGCAAAGGTAACAGATGGCCATTGGAAGTTTTAAAATAGGCTGATATAATTGCAGGTTTTACATTACCATAACAGCTTTCGGATAGCAAGGTTCATGATAAGCTAGTGTTGAGAGTGATTGTCAGGTGGAGCGCAAGTTTCCAATAGGCATCTCTTTAAATCGTTCTTTTATAAAGGAGCAAATGTCTCAGTGAAGACTGGTGAGTGCATGGGCAAGGCTGGTTCTGAGCTCTACACTGTTGTGCGTCGGCTAGTGAGTTCCAGGATTATTGAGTGATTACTGAATGGAGCGTTACCTCCCTTTCAATCTCTGTGGAAATTATATATGGTATAGCATGAAAGCTACTTACTATGTGGGTGCATAATAAGCACAAATCAAACAAGTCACACTATTGCCGCCTTCAGCAGCATTACCTCTACGATTACATAAAAGTGAAAACAGAGCATGGAATACAGAAGCAAAAGGTATGTGACTATTTGTCAAATTACCAGGTACATGTGGTAAGAAGCCAGAATTTTAACTTTGAATAAGTCAGATATTATAAATGTCCTTAATTAAAATGGACAAATCCACAGGAATTACTGATTTTTCAAACTCAGGTATTAAGCTTGAATATTTTCATGCTTATATTCAAGATCAAATAGGTAACTGGGTGTGGTCCTAAAAAATACATTTTACAAATTAGAAATGACACTGTAAATTCTAGAGTTTCATTGTCCCACTGAACAGATGATGATGCAACGAATGATCTAAGAAAATATTTGCAGAAATGAAAGGCTCTCATACTTTCCTTGCTCCTTGATCTTCTTTTTGACCCCTATCCTCAAGTCTCGTAAGTGAAAACTCTTAAATTTCCTGTAGTAGTGTAACCCTGTTAGGCCACACAAAGCTCCATGAGTTCGTTTACATATGACTTTGTTTTTCTTAATGTCAAGGAAACAGCTGCCTTTCTCTGCATAGCTAGTTTATACAAAGCAGTTGAAGGACATGCAGAATTTGTTTTACTTTGTGCCTTGATGATCTCTGTTAGTGAAACAGTCTTTTGTGGTTTAATGACCCTTACATGGACCAAGTTAGAAAGGGCCTAGAAAATTAGACATATACCAGTCAGTGTGATGCATTTAGAAAATGTTTTATTATGGTGACTGTTTTCCAAAGGGGGTGTAAATTCTACTTTGTTTTAGAGATAATTGTGTGTGTGTGTGTGTGTGTGTGTGTGTGTGTGTGTGTAGGCTTGAGTGTATGTATGTGCCATCATGTGTCAGGACCTGAGGAGACCTGATGGACATGCTAGATCCATGAAAACTGAGTGACTGGCAATTGGAGCTACCTGATGTGGGTTCTAGGAACAGAACCACGGTCCTCTGAAAGAATAGAAAGAGCTTTGTACACTGAACCATCACCGTAGCCCCTGCACTCCAATTCTTAATTTGTTGATTTGTACAACCTTTCTGGGCTGAGTAGTATTTTCTCACTAGTCTATTTTTCTTATTATTTTGTCTTCTTTAGATTAAAATGCCCCTACTGTACTTTCTGAAGGGAAAAATCCACATTTTAGCTGTGCATGTATAAATATTTCTCTTTTGTGGTCTCTCATTTAGCCTCAAGATTTCTGGGTATCTGGCCTCTATTTACTCCCTTCTTACCACTCTGAAGTAAAGGTCATTACTTAAATTAATGTTGAAAGAAATTCTCCCTCCGGCTCTATTAGTAACACCGTAAGACTGAGAATCTGGCCACTTGGAGACCACTGGAAAAAATAAGGGCAAGAGGCACAAAGAGAAAAATGTGGTCAAACCCCTAGAAAACAAATTAATTAATTAAAACGACACTAGGTGTGAACTGTTTGAGGAACTGTCTTGTTCTTAGGTTTACCTAGATATTTTAAATGGAACCCACCTGAAACCTGGGAATTTTAAAGCATTGTCGGCACCTGTTTGCTTTAAAGATTTAAAAAATTATCAGTTTAGAACATTGCATTATCTTAAAATGACACATTCAATCAACGGGTGGCATGGGGTTACTTGCCGCAGTGAACACTGTTGATGTGCCCGAGGTAGAGTTCATCCCAACACAATGACCTTTCAAATGGGCTTGCAATGAGACTGTAACCCCTCTAACCCTCAAATTAAGTGAAAAACACTAAGGGAGTTCTGAATCATCCATGGTCAATATTTTTCTTTGGTTCTTTTCAAAAAGTACGATTCTGTCTCTAGTGCAATGTCTTATGCGCTTCAATTGCTCATCTTGAGATTTGAAGGAAGGAAGAAAAGGAAAGACAAATTCCAAGATTCTGAGTAAGTGTGACCTGGAATACCCGAGTGACCTGTAGCCTATGGCTGTGCAATTGTAGCCCTAGATCTAAATGGCAACTCTGGTCCCATCCCAGTGCTGTTAAAAGTAGGTAAAAGACAATGAATCATTTAAAGAATTTTTAAGAAATAATATATATCTGTCCAAATGAGACTGTTAGAAAATGTCATATTTTAACTTCATTATTAAACATTTTATTTTGTATCCCAGCATATATTTCAATGATCTACATATTGCAATTCAACAGATATAATATTTTGACTCTTTTTTGATATATGTAATGATATGAACTTTTAATAATTATCAGCTAATATTACTATGTTCATTATTTGGGTAGTCAAAAAATTACTAATTATCTGTCTTAGGCAATTATATCTAAATACCTGGTATGTCAAAACAATATAAATCTCTGTTTTTCACTGGTCTCCCTTAATTGATGCATTTGTTCATACAACAAGAAGTGAGGTTCATAAGACTCAGGAAGTAAACAACTTAAGAAGTTTCAGAAAATTTACAAGATTTATAAAGACCCTCCCCAAGATTTTATAAGAAATAATTGTTTATGGGAGACCAGACTAAGCCATGGAGCAGTTTATAGAAGGTGGTCAACTTCTAGAGAGCCAGTTTGATGAGCCATTACCCATGCTGCAGAAGGATTCTTGACAGTGTGGTTCATTTTCACTCATGCGTGGTCCCATAAATAAGTCCTCATAAATAATTTCTATGAACTCATTAGATCATCAAGTTGGACTTCAGCAGAATGTTACTTTGGTTTTTCATTCGTGGCTTTCTGTGATCAATACACTCTTGCTCACGTCTTCCCAAGAAAAGTCATTCAACAATTCCCATACTTTCAGTACTATAATCTAACAGGCAATTTATATGAGCATTTATTATATAGAATAATTTTTTTAATGAGGCAACTTTTGCTATGGAAATGTAGTGCACAAAACTTTACTTAACAGATCAATGACAACTTTCAGAGGAGAAAGATATATTTATTTTAATTTAATTAACACATGCTACATGGAATGTGGTCATATGGTATCTTAAAAATCATAATTTTATATTTTCCAGTGTCCATTAAATCTTTAAATTTAGACAGTTAAAGGCTTTGAAAAATAAAAGTATTTTGCAACCTGTGGTAAATAATACTTAATGAAAACAAAATGAAAGGTACTTTTCAGCAGAATTTCTCCATTATCAATATGAGCTATGTTATTTATTTATTTATTTATTCTTATATTCTTAAAAATCAATCAGTCAAACACGGCTTATCAAGCTATATTAAGACTAGGCACATCCCCTCACATTAATGCTGAACAAAGCAATCCCGTAGGATGAAAAGGGTTCCAAAAGACGGCAAAGGAGTTAGAGGCAGCCCCTGCTCCTACTGTTAGGAGTTCCAAAGAACACAAATGCTAAATAGCAATAACATAAATGCAGAGGAGCTAGGTCAGATCCATACAGGCTCTCTGATTTCCAGTTCAGTCTCCGTGAGCCTCTATAAATCCTGGTTACTTGATTCTGTGGATTATTTTCTTGTGGTGTCCTTGAAGCCTCTGGCTCCTATAATCCTTCTTCCTTGTCTCCTTTTTATACAGGATTCCCCAAGTTCTGCCTAATGTTCGGCTATGGGTCTCTGCAGCTGCTCCCTAAAGTTTCTGGAGGAATCCTCTCTGATGACGATTACATTATTCTCTGGTTTACGGATACAGCAGACTATCTTTAGAACCATTTTATTGACTTAATATTTGTTGCCGGTGCTTGCTTCTAAACTAGGTTTCTGGGGTATCCAGTCTTTTTTCCGTGCAGTTTCAGGAGTGAGCTCCCTCTTGTGGCAGGAGTCTTAAACTGTACCAGTAGCGAGTTAGCCACTCCCACAAGTTCTGTGCCACCTTTAATCCAATACAATTTGCAGGCAGGACAAACTGTAGGTAGAAGGTTTGTGGTTGGAATGGTGTCCCAATCCTTACACTGAAGGACTTGCCTGTTTACAGAACATGACTGGATTTGTCTCTGTATCACCCACTACTAGAAGTCTATGATAGGGTCACACTCGTGGATTAATGGGAGTTTCCATTGCACTAAGTCTTTATTTTACCACCAAAAATGCCCCCAAATTCCCATTGTCTCTCTCTGCACTCTTTTACCAAACTAATCCCTCCTTTGCCATCCCTGGCAAATGAGATGAGATTGTAAATTCATGTGGCATTATGACTTATTTTTCTGGAAGTGTAACAAATTCTCATTAAGAACAATACATTCTTGGAACTGAACAGATGGTTCAGTGCTTCAGACCTATTGTTTTTACAGAGAACTAGAGTTTCTTTCCCAGAAGCTATCAGCTAGCTCAAAACTACTTTTAACTTCAGTTCAAGGCAATCTAATGACCTCTTTTGGACTAGTTGGGCTCATATGCATTTGAGAGTTTAATGCACACTGCAGCACCCACCTACGCCACCCCCCAGTGTTTATGTGTGTATGTGCACTTGCGCTCGTGTATGCACACACACACACACACACACACACACACACACACACACACACACACGGACAGACACATACACATAAATAAACTAAATCTTAAAAATAAAACATTCTCATGTTTATATCACCGCCACACCAGGGTCTGGACTTCCTTAGGGCTAACCCCAATGGAAAGGTATCTAATGATTTTTCTTTGGATGCCTTGTTTCTCTTGTTTTGACCAATAGCCAGTTCAAAAATTGTGAAAGCAGAAAATTTTACTCTGCCTGTACTTAGGTTCCAATCCTCTTGTTTAGGAGTTAAGAATGGAAGTTACCTAACTTTTTTTTTTTCTTTAGACTCCTCTCTTTAGGCTATCAGGACCATACATTCTCTGTCTCTATCTTTGTGTTTCTCTTTCTCTCTTTCTTTCTATTTTTTCCTTGGTTCCTTAATTTTTTTTGCCATATGACATCAAGCCCAAGGCCCCAAGCTTGACACAAGTACAGAATTACTGTATTGCATTTCTACCCTTTCTTTTTATTCTTCAAAGAGTGCATTTTTCCCTCTGGAGCAAAGCTTGTGGATTGTCTGTATCTTCACACCTTTTTTTGTATCAGCAAACACCAACAAAGAGGTCCATCACATATTACCTAAGGGACAGAATTACTACATGAATTCTACTATACAAAGAGTCACTGAAATTTCAACACTACTCTAAATATTAATTCCCCAATGCACAAGAAGAAAAGACTCCTAAATTAATCTTCATTTAGACACCCCCACTTCTCAATCTGTTCAATGGCTTTCAAGATGCAACTTTCCAGCACTGTCCCTTCCTGGCTATCTTACTACAGACCTTTTTGTTATGAGGGTTTCTTCACTGTAAAAACCCAGGCTTCTTTCCTCTGACAATGGATAGTCACTTTAGGGTAACAGAAATACCACAAACTGTGTAAAATAAACAAAAGCAATTCAGTTCATAGTTTTGGGGTAAGAATATGATCAAGTCTCCATTTTTATGACCATTGAAGGTCATCTTTGTCTCCTGCAGATGACTTACTTCTAGCTATGTCCTTACTTTCCTCAGCACAATTGTCTACTTCCTAGATTCTCCATAACTGGTGGTATTAGGATCTTACCCTTATGTTCTTTACACAAAAACAGTTTCTACAAATGTAAATAATCAACATGTTAAGGCAGAGAGGCAAGATTCAATCACTAGCAGATGGAGCAAGTACTTGATATCTGAGCCACAGTCTATCATTGTATGCTGAAGCTAAAGGCTGAAAAGAATGGGCGTTCCTTTTCTGATCACTGTCTGACTGCTTACTCTGTCTCCTGTTTTTTGCTATTCTATGTCTTTCTATGTCCAACTCTCTTTACTTTTATCATTTTATATCATACACATACAAACACCCCATTACTGTTCTAAAAACTAGTATTAGTTTTAGAGGAAACATGTATTAAATTTGGAACCACAAGAAGAATTACTTCCATAGCCAGGTATGAAATGTAATTATAGATTAAATGTGATTACGAAAAATTTTAAGTGGTAGTCAGCATTAAGAGTTTTTCTAAATATATGAAAATGATTTTATATAGAGTACCTTTTAATGAAGCAAATGTTACGTCAGGAGTTTCAGTTTATCTTATGAGCTGTAGTCTTGTGACCTTCAGCCTCTAAACACATTAAAAATAAGGGAATATTCTTCTAACTACACCTCTGAAGGCTAGTGAAGATTTAGACTATCATACTGTAGCTGCCCATATTCTTTCTCGTACTTTATGTACATGTTACCTTTCTGTCTTCTCTGTGACCTATGGCCTGTGGACAAGTTACAGCTCTTGATTTTCCATGCTCTTACTGGCTATCTCAAAGCAAGAATCTCAAGCATGGACAGTTTTCTTTCTACCCTCAGTCTAATATGGGATTGAGTTATTATTTTATTCTTTAGCAATCCATACATGCTTGCTTCATAACAAGTACAAAGAGCACAGCATGATAGAGAAAGGTTATAATCCCACTACTTGAAAGTATGACACAGGAAGAATGTGAATTTGAGATCAGCTGAGCCTATGTATATCAAGATTCTAGCAAAATACCTAGAAATAAGAAAGGCACAAAGTAAGTTTGCCAATGTCTTATTTTACTGGTAAAATATTCAAATTAAAAGGACTGACTGAGACTCCCTTCTAGATAAGAACATGAGAAAGGTGTTTTTCAACAGAATAAAATAACTTCTGGTAGGCTTTGAGCCCATTTCTTTTATCTTTAAATCCTGCAATTGCAAAGGATTACAATTCCCAAGCCTATTCATCTTCAATAGCACACTGAATGTTCGAACACTAGTATATAGAAAATTTAACTTAGTTTTAACATTGGAAACTTGATTAAAAAGGCCAAAGTAAGGTCTCATACCGTATATATGCATACCTATTGATGTATATGATTAGCACTGTCAAATACATGTGTTCTATTCCACTGTCATAAATATTGGTATTTTTGAACATTTTAGAATTACCTGAAACAAAGAGGAAGCAACTCCTTCCACACTGTACTTTACCTCGGCTTCCTTCTGCCTATCAACACTATTCCCAGTGTGAATGAGAGGAATTACATACATGGATGTTCAATCTGTAGGATAAGGAAATATTCAAAAATTTGTTCCCTTTGAACCTACAAATATTTATAAGACAGGATTGTTTAGGAGCTTAAATAATAGTATTTTAAGTATTGGGCTATGTATATGCTAGGCTACTGGTGAGCAGTGACTTTTCCCATTTTCCTTTTCTGTAAACCAAGTAGTCACCAAATATTTATATTCTAAATTCATTATTATTTTGTTATTCTATGATGTAATCAAAGACATAGAAAGATGGATGCTGAATAGGTTTCACTTAAGAGATTCTTCAGTACTGTGGGCTAGTCTTGCCTAAATAAAAATGCTGTATGTTCTGGAGTATAGAAAGCCTTTATTTAAAAAAAATGCTTAACAGTTTTAGCTAAACATTAAAGAACAATGCTTTTTAATGTTCAGAATGAACAGTAACAAAACTAAAAGAAATATACATTTCCACAAGTATAGTTGGATATTTCATCCCTCTTTAAAATCATGTTATTTATGTTTTGTCCTCATGAGTGTACGTATGTGTGTGTATGTGTGTGTTTGACAATTTGGATTTAAGTTTACAGTGTGCTACAGGTAGGAGCATGAGGAGGCCAGAAAATAGCATCAAATATCCTGAAGCTGGAGTTACAGGTAGTTTTGAGCTGCCAAGACAGTACTTAGAATCAAATCTGTGTCCTCGGCAAAAGCAGATAGGCTTTGTTTGCTGGCTGTAAGCAGAGGCTCAGCTCCTGTAAGAAATCGCTTTCTGGTTCACACTGGCAGCAGTAGCAGCTCTGGCTCTTTCGGAGGTCCAGCTGTGGAGCACTTAAATATAATTTGTGAGCGGAGTGCTACAAGATGCTGAATGACAACACAGACATACTCTGTCCCTAGAGTTAGGTCAGTAAGCATGGCTCACAGAGGCAGTAAACATACCTCTGTCATATTGAAAGTCCAACAGAGGCAGAGCCAGGATCCAGGGCTGCCACAGTCATACTTCTTACCATTTTAAAAATGCTACTTGTCAAAAAAGGATTTCAGATACACCATAGGACAGATTCTGACATAAAAGACCATTAAAGGAGACTCAGTGTGTTTAAAAAAATGTACGTAGACTTGGATGAGAAAGAAAAAAAATATAGACAGTTGTAAAAAGAAGTAAATGGTTTAAAAAAGGAAAAAGTCTTCAAAAATACAGTAAAAGTAATATAAAAGGTTGCAGAGATAAATAGATTAAAAGAGTAAAGATAATAAATATTAAATAGTAAGAGAAAAAAGACATATAAAGATAGAAAATACATAGAGAGTCTGGATTATGTATATTATTATTGTGTTTTGTTTGAATTTTTGACTGTAAGTGAGCTAAGTACAGAGAGACATGTCATTGTTCTGGCTGCTAAGCTAAACAAACATATATATTTTAAAGGAATCTTGACTTTAAAATTTGAGTCTAAGGGTATGTTACTTTGGTATGTTATTTCCACAGAAGATGAGAACCTGTGGATTCCTTTGAGACTCACATGGTTTGATGGAACAAGACACCCTAAAAAGTATTTGTGAACCCTAAAAATAGTTCACCCAACAAACAGCAGGAAGCAATTTGAAAAAGGAACACCCAAATTCCCTAACGGTAGTTTATAAATCTTTGTTTTTATTTAAAGGGGATTGACTATATATGGTTAATGGTCTCAGTCAATTTCTTTCTAAAAGGGGGAATGTAATAAGAGATGAATATGTTGCATTGTTATGGATCTTGATCTATTGATACAAATTTAAGGATTTTGTTGCACTGGGTATATGTAATTTTGCTCTTGTTTAAGGTATTATGTTTGTGCAACAGATTTAAAAGTGTAATGTTTAGTTAAGGAATACAGATTAATAGTCATCTATAATAATCAAGCTTTTAATTATGTTAATTAGGTTTTTCAGAAATACAGGGTCATATTTCAGTTAGATAATTTCAACACTTCAAATACTTACAGAATATGGCATTTAAAATGTTTTAAGAACTTAGACTTTTCTTGACAGTGAGACATTTCAGCTTCTGGTAGCACCAATTACTTTGGAGAGGTTGATGGGCATCAAAGAAACTCATGATGGAATTTGCTTTTGATGTGACAGTGGCAGTTTTTTTTTTTGTTTGTTTGTTTGTTTTTGGGTTTTTTGTTTTGTTTTGTTTTTGCAAGAAACTGCTCTTGCCTGTACTACTTGTTGGTATGCTTCATGAACTGGAAATGTGGGATCCACAGAAAAGTGACTGCTGAACTTTCCAAAAGACGAAATAGTTTTTCAGGGTTTCTGCTTCACAGAGGAAATTGCCAGATATTATATAGCACACAGAAGCTAGTGACTGACAAACCACCAATATAAATAAATCAGTCTTTCAAATTTTTTTTTCCACAGAAAAGTCTGCCAGATACTATGGACCTATAGGCTAAAATTGAATGCCCCAGCATTACAGAAGAACTTTGAGTGACTGTCCAGGGAGAGAGATGTCTCTGTAATTTCTAGATTTTTGGGAGTTGCTTACAATGCCCTTCCTCTTTACTCAGAAAATATTATATACTTTTGGGTTCTTTGATGGAGTTGAAGACAGATAGCTATAGTTTTTCCAAGTTGTAATAAAAGATAAAATATAAGACTTTAGACTCAAAAGAATATATGGTAGAGTATTTTCCAAACGTAAATGGACTAAATATTGTAACTATAATTCTTGCTTAATAACAGTTTTGTATATGTAATTTTACTATGTTAAAGTTAAAGCCTTCCTTTTGTTTAGACAGAAAAGGGAAGATTATCTGGGATTCCCCTCTGTAAGCTATGAATATAGTTTATTACCATTGGTTAATAAAGAAGCTGCTTCTACCTTTGGTAGGGCAGAAGAGAGTTAGGTAGAAAACTTAACTAAATACAGAAAAAAGGTGGAGTCAGAGAGATGCCATGTAGCTGCCAAAGGAAAAAGATACCAGAACCTTTCTGCTAAGCCACATCCCTGTGGTGATAAACAGATTAATAAAAATGGATTAATTTAAGATATAAGAGCTAGCTAGAAATATATCTAAGCCATTGTCCAAGCAGTGTTGTAATTAATATAGCTTCTGTGTAATTATTCGAGTCTGAGTGGCTGGAAAATGAAGGTATAGTCTCTGCTTACATTTGCAGCATAATTAAAAACATACTGAAGTGGGAGGCTACCATTTGAGCAGAGATTATCAAATGGAGAAAACCCTCAATTTAAACTTGCTGTGATGTTTAGATGTCACTTGGTGCTCGTATTACTAATCTCCAAGTACAATTATTGTGTGTACAGAATCACTTAAATTTTAGTGTTGTATGTTAAAAATATTTAGTGTTTAAATTCTCAAATCTAAAAGGAAAATATTCATTTGCAATTAGTGACTCAACCTCAAAACTCCAAAGCAAGAAAGAGGAGTTAATTTTAAAGCAAATGCTTATGAAATTTTACAATCTTGAAATGCTGCATCTAAGTATACCATGGAGTCAGCAACAAAGACAACAGAAAAAATATAAAATTACTAGCTTTATTCTCAAGAAGAGAGATGCTGCTTACTGAATAAAATCTGGAAGTTAGCCAAATGCTAAAAGCAAAAGTGCAGTATTTAGATTATTTATGTTACTAGAACACTGCATTAAGGTGCATCAGTTGCTTAAATGGAATAGAATAAAAGCTATTTTTGAAATTCAGTAATGAATAGTTATTAGATGAAAGACAGCAGGGTGTCAGGATCCCCAGTCAGAAAGCTATGTTAGACATTAACAAATCTTCCAATGTTCAATTTTTTTCTACATTTGAAAAATATGTTGTTTTGGAAGTTCTAGTTCTATGAACTGCTCCAGTAAACAAGGAAGTTAGTAAAGTTGTTTATGTATATTAAAGATTTACAGAGCTATGTATTTTCTGACAATGAACTAGATAGTGGTGGGGGTTGATATTATTGGACATGATCATACAACTTAGCCACATGCCTTATTATCTGTTATGTCTATCTTCAAACTTCACCAGCTGCATGAAACCCACATGGGACTCTCTAGCCTTGTCTAGTTTTTTGAGAAAACCCAGCATCCTTCTCTCTCATGAAACATGCAGCTAAGTCTAGTATGCCCTTCTGTTCTACAACCTCTGAGAACATGCTGAGAGCCGCATCCTCCTCTATCCCACAACCTGAAGCTAAGTTCAACATCCTCCACTAGCCTAAAGATTACTCATGTTCTTGTACTTCCTTACTATCTCCTAGAATCCCAAGATCACATTCTTGTTTAATTGTCAGTTCTCACAAGAAAAAAAGCCAATTTCACAATAACTTATTTCTCTGGGAAAGAGAAACAACCTTAAGCTTATTTTTTTTTCGAAGCTTCTAAAGAGAAGCATCTTTGCACATAGCACTGGCCATTTCAAAAGACCCATTTCTATTCTCACTTATTTTTCACAGTGTGCTTGCCATTCCCTCTTGTATCCTAAGCTTACATTTACAAATAAATTATCCACAAACTCTGCCTCAAACTCTATGTCAGGCAACATAGGCTAAACCTGTGTATAACTTTCCTTTCCAAAATCAATAATCTGCAATTGACAGAAATTAATACCTGTTTTCTTAGTTATTAATGGGGATAAACGCTAGTGGTTTAAGCTTTTTAAATATCTGTTTTCATTTTTGATTCTTTTCCTTTTTAAGAAAATTACAGTTAGTCTGCCAATGTACTAACATTGTATCTTGTTACTCTGGGTTTTTTTAGTTAAAAAAGAAAATGCCCAGAATCAAATTTAAGACTATTGGAAAACACAAAAACTAAGCTTAGCACCAGGGCTTATTGTATCAGAACAAATTTAACTTACAGCTTACGGTTTGTTAATGTGTCTGTCTGGTTAGTTTAGAGCACTTTCCTATCTTAGTGTTGTTGATGAGATAGTATTGATTTTATGTATATGTGTATGTATGTGTGTGCATGAATGTATGCTTGTGTGTGTATGCTTGCACATGCATGTGCATGTGTGTGCACACACATGCACTACGTGCTTTCAGGTGCCTGAAGATACCAAAAGAGGCAATTAGATCCATTACAAGTATGTTCTGGACAGCTATGAGCCACCTGATAGAGTTGCTAAGAGCTGAATCCCAGCCATCTGCAAGAGCAGCAAGTATACTTGACTGCTGTTCGATCTTTCCAGCCTCTGTAAGGGTATTTAAAGATGAGTTCACTCTTCACTGGATGGACCATCTCTTTCACCAAAAATCTACAGACTTGAAGTAAAACTCATCTTCAATGATGTAAGTGAACCATATATGTTATTTAAGGTCTTTAAAAGCAATAGAGGAAATTTTCTTATAAGGATAACTTACACCTCACAAATGAGTGGTCAACTCCTTTCTGAGAGCTTCCAGGGCCTGCTGGTTCCTTGATCCAATTTACTAGATTCCACATTAGCCAGTACCTTGCAGATTTTGTCTTCAATAGATTAAATATAACAATACAACAACACACACAGGTTTGCATGAATGTTCCATTTTTATGTTTTGTGGGGTACTCAGATTGCTATACTGTGCTATATCTTATAGTAAGATTATGAATGCATCATATAATCTAAATATAATGACTCATTCCAATGAATAGAGTTTGGAAAGGGACACATAACAACTTTACTGTTGAAAAATTAACACAATCTCAAATGATGACACTTAGCATCTTCATGTGCTGAATATTGGGTGCGTGCAATATGGACACTATGTTAGTAACTGAAACTTTTCTGTGAGCCAAAAGTTATTTCAAAATATAAGCATTCTTAAGAAGATAAAATATTCCCATTGATAAAATCATGTTAATCTTTACTAACGTTGAAAATCATTTTGAACACAAATACTTTTGAATATTTTTGGTGATTAAATGTTTCACTTAATGAAAATTAATAACTGTAAATTAATATGTAAAGATATGTTACCTATATAAAAGAAAAACCACATAAAAGCTAAACCTGACAGCTGAGTGATAATATTTCAACTTTAGGGAAATATTCTAAAGACATTAAAATCAAGGAGAATATAATTTGTCATATATCCTGACTTTTCTCCTCATTTTATCTGAATTCACACTGGAGAATTGAAATTTTTATAGCTGATAATATAAATCCTGTTGTATTATTCATAATACAAAATGATCTATAAACAGACTCCTAATTATTTTGACGTATTGTTCTAAATTTTAGTTACAAAATATTGGCAATAAATCTACCTTGATAGCAAAAGCAGGCTATTTGAAATAAACAGAAGAAAACATAAAATTTAATAAGATGTGTCTACATTTGCATAGCTATTTCACTATGCATTGGCAAAGCATTATGTTCCACAAGGGAAATAAAAGCATTATTTGAAACATTTTTCTTTTATTTCTTTATGACAATAAGAATAATCACAAAATTCTGTTTATCAAACTTAGTCCACTTCACATTTGACTTGCACTATTATTACAGATATGTATAAAAATACATAATAAATGATAGTATAAAAATGAGTTCTAATTAGGTTTCTCTAAACTAAGTGCTTAGACCACATATGGCATCTCTTCTGCCTTTTCTTGTTTTGTATGTCACTTGCACCCTATTTTGCACCTGTCTTCTTACTTTGAGAGGTAATAAGATGCTCACTTTTGGCACCCTTACAGTTGATAGTGATTTGGGACTTTCCCGTGTGTAACAAAAAGAAGCAGTATGGAATGAGAATTATGTCAAAGAGCCCACAATTGCCTTAAAGAGAAAAATCTAGGCCAGCATGTGCTCATTACTCTGTGCTCATTGACCTCATCATCTGTCCTATCCTGGTGTGAATTCATCATCCTGTAACCCCTGAGTTAGAGTGCACATGTCCTGCAAAACAGAACAGCAATCCTTACTAGTCCATAGTTCTTGCTTACTCAGTTTTATTTTTTTTT
>NC_022028.1:17931090-17934747 GCF_000317375.1 Microtus ochrogaster | reverse complement strand
CTGTTACAATGTTTTGATGAATGAAAATTGCATCTCTAGGTTATTTTGGGATACTACTCTCTGGTTTAGTTTCTGTCTATGTTTTTTTAACCTTTGGGTCATTTATCATCATTAGTACTGTCTTCTAGTTATTCCCTCTCCTTAATCTTATGTTAGTTGTGGTCTGTGGATGTGAAATCTAGATTATTTGTTTTCTGTGTTTCTGACATCTGGGCTACTTGTCTGGTATGATTTTGTCCTCTCTGCTAATTGTGTTTTGTTTTTTCTCTCCTCTAGGTTATTTGTATTCTATATTTCTGGTGAGTTATTGCACAATAGAATACCTATAGGTAATGATAATGTTCAAGGAGATAATAATTTGAATTCCTTGGCCAATAAGTAATGAAGTAATGAAAGGATAGCTTGGGGCCAACCTGGTCTATGTAGCAAACTCCAACTCAAGGTACACATATGCACACACACATGCACACACACACACACACACACACACATGCATACACACACACACCAAAACAAGCAAAAGGAAAGGAAAGAAAAATAAAGTATAGAAAAGGGAATTTATAAATTATTGACACCATAAGTATGCTTGATTTTATTTTAGGTTAAAAGGTGCATATAACTGTGGCGTAGGATGTCAAATCATTTGGGCATATGCCAAGGACTGGCATACCTGAATCATATGACAGATGTATTTTTAGCTTTTGGAGCTCTCTTCATAATGATTTCCAGAGTGGCATCAACAATTTACACTCCCACCAACAGTGAATGAGGATGCGAGTATCCTTTATTATCCTGAACCTATGTGTTGACAACAGTTCAGAGCCTCTATCCTTAGGCCAATGCCATGAGATGAGCACCTGGAACTAAAGCATGCAGTTAAAACTTCCAATAACTTGGCTCAAATTTAGGAAGCAGTGGTGGAAGAGAAACTAAAGCTGTTGTGGAACAGAGCAAGAAATGCCACACAAGTCCTTGGGACCTCAGTGCTCAGCACAGGAAGACCCAACTCAGCCCAAAACCATAGATCCCCCACCTACACGTCTACCATAGCAGGAGCTTCCAGACATAGCCTGGGAACAAATGAGCAATAGTAATCTGAAGTGACAGGTTCAAGTTTATATATATATACTGCTTTGCCAGCCCTAGTATGCACTTCTCCAACCAAGATTGGGCAAATTCTAGCTTCTTTGAAACACAGACATGACTTATCTTTGGGTCATTGCGGGTACACAGGTCAGTGACTATAGATGAGTCACTTTAGCCAGCCAAACCCCAGAGTGAAGCTTGGGGGGAAAAAACAAAACAAAACAAAACGAAACAAAACAAAACAATCCCATTTTTTTTTCAGTGGATTTGGACCAAATTTAGGCTTGTCCTGCCCTCTAGTGCTGGGGTGGTGATAAGAAAAAGCACCATACTTGGAGCAAACTAGACACAAGGCTCCCTCTAGGGACTGGATTATAAATAATTGTAGGCTCAGAGAAAATGTTTGCAAATGACACACACACAAAGAAGGCCACCTTAGGAAGGCTGGGATAAATACTTAATCCTTCAGTGCCCATGAACATCATATGCCAAAATGAGTCAAGAGGTTTCATTAATCTATCATTCACCTGGTAATCAGATAACATCCAGCAACTAAATAGCAGACACTTTTGAAGACCGCTGAAATAATTCTAGGTAGCTTTTTAATGACATTCAAGTTTAATTAAAAATAGAGAGACTCAAAACTCTGAGAAACTAAAAAGTGAAGAAAGCAATACAAAAAGCAGAAATATAGCTTGGACACTATACTATTTAACTGAAACTAAGAATTGACAAGGTACTGGAGAGATGGCTTAGTGGTTGAGTGCTTTCTGCTCATGCAGACAACTAGAGTTTATTTGTCAGCACCCATTATGAGAGAAACCAAATTGCAAGAAACAAATATTGCCTTGATAAGGTTTGAAACAACAACAACACACACACAACATACACACACACCTAAAAACGAGATGGGCAACAACTTTAATGCACTTAGATAAAAAGCCCTCAAGAAAAGGCTAATAAAACCAATCCTACATTATATGAATCAGATCATTAACTTCATGACAGCAACATATTGAAATTATTAAGTACCATACACCAAATCAGTACAAGAAAAGGCTATATAGTCATTTCAATAGATGAACAAAAGATGCTTATAAAATTTAGTATCATTTTCAATTATGAACTCTGAACAAATCTGGAAAAAATCAGAAGTACATCAACATAGAAAATTCAGATATAATAAGCCATTGACTATCATTATTTTGATAGGGAAATATTTTAGATTTGACAAATCTGGAGCAAGCCATAGATTCATTCCTCCTTGTCTGAAAGCATACTACTATAATTCTACTTTTACTTTTCATTCAATATAGTATTGGAAGCCTCACCTAGAGCAATTATTAAGAGAAAAAAAATAAAGAACACTCAAATTTGTAAAGAAGTGTAACTGACACTATTTTCATATGACATTTTAAAAACCTATTGGGGATGGAAGGTAGTTCAGCAGTTAAAATACTTGCTGCTCCTCTGGTGAAATTGTGTCTGATTCTTAGCACTCATATGGTGGCTTACAGATATTTCTAACTCCAGTTTTAAAGAATCTTAATGCCCTCTTCTGGATTCTGCAATCCAAGGCATATGTGTGGTGAATATGTGTGTGTGTGTGTGTGTGTGTGTGTGTGTGGGTATGAAAGTAAAACACTAATATACTTAAAGTAAATAAATCTAAAAAGAAAATTACAAAGACTGATACAGTAATTTAGCAAAGTTGCAGGATATAAAATCAGTATACAAAAAAGAAGTTTTGCTGTATATCTATGAAAATTTATTTAAAATAGAATCAAACGAACAATGTAATCTATAGCATGTGTAAAATTAGGGCCTAAAATTTAACTAAATATTCATTTAGAAAACAATTATCCATTAATGCAAAACTTAGAGAATATATAAAGATAGAATGAAGTCCCTCATTAATTAATTAGCATGCCCACACTACCCAAAGTGATCTTCAGATTCATATGAAATATGACTTCTATCAAGATGTCAATGGTATAAAAATGGATATATAAAATCAAATGGGATATTATAGACATCCTAATTAACTCCACACACCGAGTTTGTGCTTAAGCTAGGAACTAGGAATATTTATTACATAACAAATCTACAGTAACTGGTTTTAGTAAATTGGAGACATTCATGCAGAAATTTTAATCATGAGTTATAAAAATTAACTCAAAAGAAATCTAAGACTTAAAGATATCACCTGAAATGGGAAATAATTAGAAATAATTAGAAAAAAATGTAGTTAAGAAAGATGGAACAGCCATATTTTTTGTTTGTTCTTTTTGCTTTGCTTAACCACTCGACAAATAATCATTATGCCATATGATTAAAATGTTGCACAATGTAAGCAATAAAGAGACAACCCACAAAATGGTACAAGTACTTGGAAACCATACAATCAATAACATTAATATCCAGGATATATACATTTATTGATGTTAATAAACATAATCAGTTAATAAACAGAAAACGCACCACCAGATTTAAAAAATTGACATCTTATCAGAATAAACATTTCTTTTTTTTTATTGAGAAAAAAAAATTTCCGCCTCCTCCCAGCCTCCC
>NC_022028.1:17929974-17930774 GCF_000317375.1 Microtus ochrogaster | reverse complement strand
GAATTCTACCAGAACTTCCAAGAAGAGCTTATACCTATACTCCTTAATGTATTTCACAATATAGAAACAGAAGAGTCATTACCAAATTCATTTTATGAAGCTACAGTCACTCTGATACCAAAACCACACAAAGACTCAACGAAGAAAGAGAATTACAGGCAAACATTTCTTTAAAAACAGCTTAAAATTGGTTAACAGGTCTTGGCAATTAGTTTAACATCACCAGTCATTAAGCTAAAGAATCAAAAGCATAATGAGATAGGAATGGAGGCATGTGCCTATCATCTAAACCCCTAGGAACTGGGATAATAGTATTACACATTCTACCATGTGTAGCATTTGAGGCTAACCTGGATTATTATAGGAAATCTAAAGTCCTATGAGTTGGGGTAATAGTAAGACACATTCAAGGTCCTTCTGTCCAGTCATGAGTAGAGTTTGAAGCTAACCTGGATTATAGGAGATCCTGTATCAAAAACAAACAAACAAACACACTCTGATGACCTGTCACTTTACTCAAGTAAGAATGACTATTATCAGAAAAAAAAAATGGAGTAAGTGTTGTTGAAATTGTCAGAGAAAAAAAAACAGAAATACTAGATGTTTTGAAGAATGTCTGTGCTTTAATATAGACAGTGTTGGAATTACAAGCTTATGATATTAGATGTCTGAATATCATTAAATATCTAAACAGCCAATGTGATGAACAGAATGGGAATTCCTCGAAAAGTTAACAACAACAGCAGAAACAAGAATAAAGATGCTCACAAATGGATGGAAATAGAAAACACTATCCTGAG
>NC_022028.1:17924413-17929874 GCF_000317375.1 Microtus ochrogaster | reverse complement strand
ACCTACACGTCTACCATAGCAGGAGCTTCCAGACATAGCCTGGCAACAAATGAGCAATCGTAATCTGAAGTGACAGGTTCAAGTTTATATATATACTGCTTTGCCAGCCATAGTATGCACTTCTCCAACCAAGATTGGGCAAATTCTTGCTTCTTTGAAACACAGACATGACTTATCTTTGGGTCATTGCGGGTACCAGGCAATGGATTGTCCATATCAATCATACTTGAATCTTGAGTAAGTTAGCATGATTCATTTGAATGAAGATTGGTAACGGCGGTAAGCACATGATTTTGCCTTGGAAAGTGTTAGACTGGAGAAGGATAGAAATATATTCATGTCCCTAACCCAGGCTGTTGTTCACAGATGGAGACTCTGGAACAATCCCTTTCCTGAACAGAGATATGTGGCTTCAGTCTTTCAGACTCGTAAATGGACAAGCATCATATGCAATTACTTGCAGCGCTCCTACAATACAGGTACTTCTCAGCCATGAGTAGCTCAAAATAGAACTGGGGTTGGTATAGGTCTGATGCTGTGGTGATCATGGGGCATGGCACAGATTTCTGGTGTTGGTGGCCATAAACGAAAGCATGAACTGGACTATTCCTGGTGATTCTTCCCTAAGCTCCCTGAGACTTATAGTGCTGATCACAGGTCAGTGACTATAGATGAGTCACTTTAGCCAGCCAAACCCCAGAGTGAAGCTTGGGGGAAAAAACAAAACAAAACAATTCCCATTTTTTTTCCAGTGGATTTGGACCAAATTTAGGCTTGTCCTGCCCTCTAGTGCTGGGGTGGTGATAAGAAAAAGCACCATACTTGGAGCAAACTAGACACAAGGCTCCCTCTAGGGACTGGATTATAAATAATTGTAGGCTCAGAGAAAATGTTTGCAAATGACACACACACAAAGAAGGCCACCTTAGGAAGGCTGGGATAAATACTTAATCCTTCAGTGCCCATGAACATCATATGCCAAAATGAGTCAAGAGGTTTCATTAATCTATCATTCACCTGGTAATCAGATAACATCCAGCAACTAAATAGCAGACACTTTTGAAGACCGCTGAAATAATTCTAGGTAGCTTTTTAATGACATTCAAGTTTAATTAAAAATAGAGAGACTCAAAACTCTGAGAAACTAAAAAGTGAAGAAAGCAATACAAAAAGCAGAAATATAGCTTGGACACTATACTATTTAACTGAAACTAAGAATTGACAAGGTACTGGAGAGATGGCTTAGTGGTTGAGTGCTTTCTGCTCATGCAGACAACTAGAGTTTATTTGTCAGCACCCATATCAGAGAAACCAAATTGCAAGAAACAAATATTGCCTTGATAAGGTTTGATACCTTGCACACCATAGATATTTCCCAGTGAGCTCCCTCACTGATTCTCAAAAAGATTAGTTGAAACATTACATCAATAAAATATTGTCTTTTCAGATTGTAAAAAAAAAAGAATAAAGATGCTCCTCTGCAACCCAGCCATCCCAGTTCTGATGACATGTTCAAGGAAAACCTACCTCGTTTTCTTTGAGCTCTATACACAGAAGTCAAAAACCCTAAATAATCAGTGTCTTTCAACTGACAAATAAGCTGAAAACATGGTACATATTCATATACAAACAAACATGGTTTTTTATATATAAAATAATGGAATTCTATAACCTTTATAGCATATGTGGAAGTGAATATCATTGTGTTAATGGAAAGAAGTTATAGAAAGATGCTTCTTGATGATCTCACGTGTTTGTGAATATTGAAAAGTTGATCTCACTGGTGTAGGAGGTCCTTCTGTCTTTGTGCTGCTTTCATTGGTTAATGAATAAAGAAACTGTCTTGCCCTAATAGGGCAGAACTTAGGTAAGTGGAGAAGACAGAACTGAATGCTGGAAGGGAGAAAGGTGGAGGAGAGAGCCGCTATGGAGCTGCTAGAGTCAGACATGCTGAATCTTTCCTGGTAAGCGACTGCCATGTGGCAATATACAGATATACAGATATGGGTTAAATTAAGATGTGAGATAACGTTAGCCAATAAGAGGCTAGAGCAAATGGGCCAAGCAGTGTTTTAATTAGTACAATTTCTGTGTGGTTATTTTGGGGCTAAACTAGCTGAGCGGCCAGAACAAACAAAAAGCCCCTCCCCGCAACATCTCACAGCCGGAGAAAGTATAATCTAGAGATCCAGAGGCTGTGGAGATGAGGTGATAGAAACCTGAGAAAAGTTATTAAATCATAGTTGTGGAAATTGAGAAGTGAAGTGTTATTTCTCAATAGGATGGTGGTAGACTGGGTGTCTCAAAAAACTAGAAGATATTTTTAATGTCTTAGAAAAACAAAACAACAACAAAAATGACAACAAAATCTTTTCATTCACTGTTGGGATTGAAAACTGATGCAGTTGCTATAAGAAATCCTGTGGAGAATTCTCAAAAGATGCAAAGGTAGATCTTTTCATATACTACTCCTTGGCATATTCCCCAAGCACTCCATATCCTACTTGTTTCTTGGTAGTTTATCCACAGCAGTTGAGAAGTGGGGACAACCTAAATGTCCTTCAACAGATAAAAGAGAGAGTGGAAATGTGGCACACAACAGAATTCTATTCAACTCTAAAGGAAAATAGAATCATAAAATATGCAAGTATAGATGTAAGGGGAACGTGCTATAAAAAAGGAAGTAACCCAAGACCTGAAAGTCAAATACTGTAGACCCTATCTCCAAATATTAGACATTCATCTGTATTCTGGAGGAAACACAAAAACCAGGAAATTACAGAGGGGCCCTGGAGACTGCAGGGAAAGGTCTGGGGGGGAGAAGAATAGAACACAGGTGCTATTAAAAGGGAAAGGGGGAAAACGGGGGACGATATTAACCAGAGAATAGGTAGGAAGAAAGGAGGGATAAATCACACTAAAGATGTTTGAAAGGCCACAACATCCCTACATGGGAATATTAGGCTGAGTGAAGTTTTATTACTCACTTGATATAGCAGCCAATGTGGCACATCCAAGCATGTGTATGTGTATAATATTCCAAACTCTAATTTTTAGGTAAAACCATATTTTATTTAATTTTACTAGAAAATAACACTGAAGACAATGCAGAATTATTTTCATATTGCTAAAATTCTTGATTTTTTTTTTTTGATTTTCGAGACAGGTTTCTCCATAGCTTTTTGGTTCCTGTTCTGGAACTAGCTCTTCTAGACCAGGCTGGTCTCGAACTCACAGAGATCCTCCTGCCTCTGCCTCCGGAGTGCTGGGATTAAAGGCGTGCGCCACCACCACTCGGCTAAAATTCTTGATTTTAAGTGAAATGAAATTACAATTTTAAAACTTAATTGATATAGAATACATAAATAACTTTCTTTAAACGGTATTATAGCCAATTATAGTTTTAGTTATAGAAAATTACATAATATTCTGATATACAATAGCTATCATTCCCTCACATGATCCCTGATTGCAGTTGTGTGGGAGTTTAAGACACATTTGTGTGTACATCTAGAAATAAATGGCTGCTATATGGAATGACAGAAGACTACAGACCACCTGGTTATCTTCTCTTCTTTCCTGGAATGCTGTCTGATGGATAATTTCTTCTGCTATTCTGAAACACTCAGGATCAGAACCCCAGACAGCGAGGTTGGTGTTTTGTCAGGTATCAGAACTTTTTTTTTTTCTTTTCAAATCAGGGTTTCTCTGTGAAACAGTCCTGGTTGTCTGAGACCTCACTTTGTAGACCAGGCTGGCCTTGAACTCATAGAGATCCGCCTGCCTCTGCCTCCCAAGTGCTGGGTTAAAGGCATGTGCCACCACCACCCAGCTTCTTGAACAATTTATTACATGCTAATTTCCATCAATTCTAACAGAAGTTATTTTACATATATAATGTAATATATATGTGTGTGTGTATGACATAGGATTATAATATATGTGATTTTTATTTTGAAGATATAAGTTAAAATTTTTCCTTTATATTGTTCAGTTTGGCTATTTTCTTTGCCTAAAAATTCTCAGTAAATGTGAAAAGATAAATATCAATCAACTCTTGGTATTTTAAAAAATTATACAAGAAATGTGTTTTCACTTATGATTGATCAATTTTTAAGGAGAATTCTAATTATAAAAATATATTCCTGGTACTCTTCCAACATGGCCTGGTAAAGAATAATTTTAATAGCAGACTGATACTCTAACATTCTTAATCATAATACATACCAATGCCTAATATAATAGAGAGATTTTTCATTTTGTTTTGCTCTCTGAATGTTGAGTATAATTCAAAGCAGAATAAGATTCCATGTAGGAATCTTATTATTGTCAGAAACTTCAAGGTCCTGAAATGGATAGATTTGGGGGAGTAAACGCTTTCACTTTTTTCTCAAGTAACACGTGACTTGGTTGTCCTTTCTCACTTCCTAAATATTTTCTCTCATCCTGGCTATGACCATTCTTCGAGTCAGTAAGAGAACTGGGCGTTGTCTCCTCCAGTGAGAAAGAATGTACAAAACGCTGACTAGGAACAGTCACTTCTGCTACTTCTGAGTCTCAAATCCTGAAACACAAAGAAAAGACATAAAGAGTGCATGAGTATGGACAGCTGATGTGGAGTAATGGACGTCTCTAAGTAAGATTGTCTATCCCTGAGGCTAGATAATGTCACCCAGGGGGAAGAAAATGAGGAAAGTTAAATCATTTCCCGTCTCTGAACACACTGTTTTCACCTTATCATGTCTCTGTCTGCCTTTGGTCCACTTCCTGTTTAGGCTCTGGAGACTGGAGAAAATGTTGCCCTTTCTATGGCACTTGGGAAACATGGACTTCTCAGCGAAGAAATAGAATCTGACCTGGAATGATAAAACTTACCTCCTGGGATCTATCTGCACAATATGATGAAATTTTGAAATGTTTGCTGAAAGGAAGCTCCAAAAATACAATGCAGGAGAGCTGAAACAGCACCACAAAGGAACACTGAACTGACGTAAGCCAAAGATCTAGTATAAAAGCTGATTTCTCAAAAAGAATTAAAAGTAAAACCGGAGTAAGAAATAAAATCTGATAAAGTAGATGACTCTATTTTGAGTTGTGACCGTGTCACACTACAGTCTATGGTACTTGCGTTACAACAGCAAGTACCGTAAGGGTACTTGTAAGGATAGGAAGATATAATTAGAACACTTTCAGTGTCCTCCTAGTGTAGAATGACAGGAAACTCATGGTATCTTGTGGGAAAATGAAGGAAACTGTACAGTCCTACACACTTTGCATTCTCTCTTTAAATAAATATTACAAAACAAAGAAATATCTTTATAGTAGACATGGCAATTAAACCTGACAGCAATTTGGAATCATGAAGCAAGAAGAATGTAGAGGCATGGTGTCATTTACCCTTAATTCATCAATGTTCTTATTATATGATGCCCATATCTCGGTGGGGACCTCCAATTGCCGC
>NC_022028.1:17920468-17924038 GCF_000317375.1 Microtus ochrogaster | reverse complement strand
GATCTGGGGTCTCACTGCTCCCAACAATATGAAGCAAATCAAAACAAAATAAAACCTATTTTAAAAAATCCAGTCTATAACTCACTTCAGTGTACCAGGAACTGCACTATCAAACCAGGAGTGAAGTTCAATTTAGTGTTATAAATAGCTAGGCTCTAACAAGAGATAAAGATAGGAATAATTTTCTTATATTTATACAAATTTACAGTTCTTTAAATCTACGTTGTTTCATGGATTCTCATTGAGAAAATGATAGGTTGATTGGAAAACTCATCCTAAAATCCTAATAGTGACTAGCTGAAGCATCCTGCAGGAGGTTTCTGCATGCTGAATAAGTATGAGTTATGAACTGTTAGGATCCATCATAATTTCTATATTCTGTAGGTTTATGAAAACAGAAACCTGGAAAATGAGGTTGAATTATTAGACTATTCAACATAGCACATAGAATTATACTAAAGGAGTGTTTACTTACATATCCAGTAGGTGACTGATGTTGAAGATGCATTGCTATCTTATTTTGTTTTTACATTTTTATATGCACTATATTTTTATTTATATGCATTTTTATTATATTATTTGACTCAAGACTAGAACTTATTCCCACTTGGATAATTTCCATGAGTACTTTGATCTGAGGGATGAACAAATCTCTAGGAATTTGGTTTACATAATGGTGTAGTTCCAAATGTACAGTTTTGTGGAGGACTTTATATGCAGCCCTTGTCCCTGAACAAATGAGCAAAGGGGCTTTTCAGAAAACAAAAGCAAAACAGTGTTCTTACCAGCAGCTACTTCCACCATTTAAAAAAACTTCTTGAGTAATAATTCACATTCCATTCCATTCTTGCATGTTCATAGATACATGCAAGGATGAGTAAAAATAAATTTAGCACCATTGCTACAGGTTTTTATCTCTAGTCAGGAGCTGGTATGTTAGGCAGACATGGCTCTTTATAAGTTTTCTGTTCTGGGACTAGCATATATAATTTAACTAAGCTTTAAGAAATGTTTGCTAAAAGTCACTTTATGGATGAAGCAAAAATGAAATAATATATATGTTCAACCACAGAAACAATCTGTAGCTGTCAGAAACAAAGATTAAAATGACTAGTAACAATTTAAATATGCTCCTGGTGTTGACTTGATGCTAGGACTCATTTAAATATTTCCTCAATATTTTCACTTGCATCATAATGATATATACGATGAAATTCTTATTAGAAATAATATGAATCAAAATATTTCTGAGTACACTTCCTAGATATTAGGTTTGACATATAAGGAGGAATGGCAATGTGTCTTCCTAGAAACACATTTTCGGAAAGGATGAAATAGAAAAAAGACCTCCACCACTGAATGATGTGTTGTGTGTATGAATTAAAATACAAAGAATAAAAAATAGTAGACAACCAGAAACCTTAAGATGTCTGTGGAGAGGAAAGATGTAAAGTGGAGAAGTACAATGGCCCAGATTGTAGTGTTCTGTTTATCTGGGCACACATGATTACTCTCTCATGGAAAACCTCTTTCATGTTGACACCTTTTAGAGTACTTTTGAGCTTTGTTGTTTCTACACACCATCTAAATTGAGGAGACATCAAGGATGAATTGAGAAAGTGTCCCTTTTTTCACATCCTTGATTTTAATTGCTGTCTGATGACTACTGAAAATTTGGACTATTTCTTTCCTTCTCAGGTCCTTTTCTATGCCTAATACTATATACTTGGTGTCTTCAAACTGTTATTTTTGTCTTCATAAATAAAAAATATCAATTTTAAACTACTCCTTCATACTGACACTCATTGCTTATATCTTATATACAGTCAACAATATTAGCATTTGTCATTGATTCCAACTCAATCTGTAGGAGCAATTTTGGGTAGGGTCTCTTTTTGTCACCCATCCTTCAAAATCAACCTTTTATCAAATTTTGTCATCTTTTCAACTGATACCATGTCTACTCATATACAATTTTGTTTCTAGGATCAAGATCCAATTCAAATTCATGTTAATATGTTAACTAACTGTTAAAAATCAAGGGGAGGGAGGAATAGGGAATGGAGAAAAATGTATATCTCAATAAAAACAAATAAAAAATAGTAAAAATCAAAGCAATTTAGTAAGTAATCAAGAATCTATTTGAGTCAAGTAGGTATTACCAAAATAGAATTTGTGAAATAATGAATTAATTGTTTTGCCTGTTTATTGAGTTTGCCAAATTAAAAACAGATTACTAAAATATGTGTGTTAAAAACTAGTTATAAAACATAAATATAAAGCAATTATATAGTTTAGTATATCAACATACTGAATGGCTTTAATAAATTTGGGATAAATCATAAACAAATAGTTTCACTAGTGTCCAAATACTACTCTAGATGTTTGACAGCAAAGCTTTTTGAGTAGTTCTTTTAAAGAACATGTAAGAGTGGCTCACAGTTTACACCACAAGAAATCCTCTAGTATTAATTAAATTTAATAGTGAATGTATGACTAAAAATCTATTGGCAAATGAAATATAGTTTTTTAAGTCCTAGCATTGGACATATCCCCAAGATACACCATTGACAGTGCAGAAGATATTTTTTCTAAAACCCATGAATATTGGAGTGACCAGTAATGTAATAATTTTGCTTTGTATAGTGAAATACAGAATAATAAACAAAATCAAACTGAATATAAAATGCTGTAAAAACAAGTTGTTTATTGAATCTTTTTAAACTGATTTTTATTGAGCTCTACATTTTTCTCTGGTCCCCTCCCTCCCCCTCCTCTCCCCTTCAACCCTCTCCCATGGTCCCTATGCTCCCAATTTACTCAGGAGATCTTGTCCTTTTCTACTTCCCATGTAGATTAGATCTGTGTATGTCTCTATTAGGGTCCTCATTGTTGTCTTGGTTCTCTGAGATTGTGATTTGCATCTTTAAAGCTGTTAAAATCTCTATCAATATAACAACAATCTGTAAAGTGCTAAATATAGCAAGTAGATAATCTGGCACATTTTTAGTTTATATTTAGAAATTCTCAATCAATACATGTTTTATCTTGTGCAAAAAAAAAAATGGTGCCAGTCATTTATTTTATAACTTTTGTAATGTTTGAATGCTTCTAAACTGGTTTTTCTGTTCATTCTTGACCATTTATTAGTTTGTCATCTACCTGTCAGTCATTAAAAAAAAAAGAAACCTCTCATTAAATTCAGTGAAGATCGCAACTCTGCTTATTTGTAGCCTGACAGTAGAGTTCAAAGTTACACAAAAAAGCTTAATCTCATTGCTTGATGCATTTTGGTCTTTTGTGATTCCATCCTTGCTGTATTGCTAACAATTGAAGTGACACATTCTTTTTGTTACTTTACAGTTGCCTTGCTTACAGTCTTGTCCAACAGAAAATAAAATTTTCACTGTACTAGACCTTCAGTGCGTGTGTGTGTGTGTGTGTGTGTGTGTGTGTGTGTGGTGTTTACCAGAAACTCACTTCCTCGCAGCCTCTTACACATGCTATGTACACGATGACTTTCCTCCACAAAATGATCCCACCGATGCCTACCCCCTTTCTTAGTGAAGG
>NC_022028.1:17916828-17920368 GCF_000317375.1 Microtus ochrogaster | reverse complement strand
GTGTGTGTGTGTGTGTGTGTGTGTGTGTGTGTGTGTGTGGTGTTTACCAGAAATGCATTTGTCTGCTTCCCTAAATAGTTTGATCATGTTCATTTAAAATAGAACTCTATTTGATTAATATTGTTATTTCTTCATTCAAACCTGCCACTATTATCCCAATCTCAGTAATCTGTTCTCCTCTTCCATATATCTACTGTCTTCTAGGATTCCTTTATTTTTATATTGTGAAATATTTGATCTACCTATCTTCCCATAATTTAAATTCCATGAGATCATATCTGCTTTACTCCACATCATAAATGATAACAAATTAAGTATATGGGTGAGAAGGTGGTCGAGGGTATCTGGTAGGAGACGAGAGAGAGGAAACCATAATCAGAATATATTGCATGAATTTTTTTATTTTCAATAAAAAGAATCTTTTATGTTCAAGTTCTTACTTGTTAGTCTATCTTTGTACAAATTACATTCAAGAGGGAGAAAGAATGTTAGTCACGCTCTCACTTAGAGAAAATTTGCTTTCTCCAGTTATACAGACTGATTTTGTTAGCAATGAACTGAATTAATTTGTCACCAAATATGCTATGAAATTTGGACCTTAGAAATGTGTGTTAAAACTATAGAAACTTGGATGCAGTTTCTCACAACAAATATTCTAATAAATGTCATTCCTTGATAGTAGCACCCTTTAAGGTCTTTAAATCAAGCACTGACACTTCTTACAGTATTAGCATCAACATTTTCCAGCAGTTCAGTTAATATCTCTGTCTGTCCTAGCACTTCTCACATGGGTTGAAAGAGTGAAAGCTAGCTTACAGAGCCTCTTGTTGAACTAGCCATGTCAAATACTTACCAATCTTTCCCAGGGCTTTGGTTAGTCAGTAACGAAATCACATTATCTAGCCATAGCGAAATATAAGTGAATAAAGATTTTCTCCCCACATCAAAAATCAGTCATGTGAATATAATGGAACAATGTCCCTTCCATGTCACTGAGCATGCACTGAACATAAAAATAATTGAGAGGGAATGGAATCTTATTACTCATACCTTGAATTTCAAAATGGGAACATGTGTGTAAAGTATGATTTTGATACATCAGAGCTTTAATTAGCTTATGTAGATTGATTAACTGTTTTCCTCTGTGCCATTATTTGGTTTTGTAGTTTATTTTCTATTATTGACAAAATTTAAAAATTAACATCATTTAGGAAGAGTAATTCAAATAAATTAATATATTTCAAAAATTGAAATCAAATAAATTAAATTTTGGAGTGTGCTTGTAATCCCATATCTCAAGGGGCTAAGGTGGCAATATCTTGACTAGTTTGAGGCTGTCTTGTACTACAGAGAAAATCTGAGCACAGCCTAAATTTGGATACACAATAGGACAATATCTCAGGAAACAAGCAAAATTTTAGATTTTTCTATCTTATTTTTATATCTCTTCTTAGGAAAAGTTGCTTTAACTGATATATATAAACTATTAGTCAATGAGACAAATGATGATAGGCCTAACATCTGCTGAGGTAAGAGACGACACAATAGCAGAAGAACATACATCCTTTACTAGAGATGAAAAATAAAATTGACTATTGAATTGTATTATTTTGGCAAAATATCATTACACAGCATGTTGTCAAGAAAATAGAGAACAAAATAAAGAAAATCAGCATGTTCTCAGAAAGGCTAGCTAGTAAAATATGACACCAGCAGAGCAAAATGCTCCTATCCAGACTAATAGCCCATAGAATGGTGTTAGCTTGCGATTTATAATTTGACTGCAAGCTACAGATTTAGATGTTACTCTAAATGTCAATACTCCCAATGTGTCACAGTGGACAAAGGTAACTCCTTAGGTGCAACTGACAGCTGTGTCACCATTGTAGCTCTCCTTGGGTAAATAGTGTGTCCCAGATTCAGAGTGGCATGGAAACAGATTCTTGGATCCTGGCAATTGTTCAAGTCTAAGCAGTAGCGATATTGCAGTAGGGTCTGCCTAATGTGACAAGCCTCCATAAATTTTGAACCAACAAAATCTTGGGAACACATTCAATTCCGCTGAAGTCAAATAAACTTAGTTAAAAAAAATGTATCATGATGGCTTGCTGAATAACTGCTTTATGCAAACCAAAATCACAGTAGAAAAATGAAATTCTATAAAGACATGCCGAAGCATAATTTCAAGCAACAAGGCATATCCAGTGACTGCTGGGAAACCATAGCAACAGGCTAACCAAGCTGGTATGTTAGTAATCTCACACAGGATGGTTCCTGTAAAGGAGGGAGCTAGAAACTTTAAGCAGGATCATGCTGTAACCAGAAAATATTCATGCTTCCCTGTAAAAGGAATACCACTTTTGTGGTTACAAGATTTAGATAGCTACAACAGTAGTACCATCATTAAAGAAGAATCATAGTGGTGACTTCCACAACAGAAGTATCCATATCCTGGATGATCATTGCAGATTCCTGGGAATTTTTCTAGAGTCAGGTTTCTTCCTAACCCCATAATGGCTCCCTCAATCTCTTTCCTTGCTCTAATATCTGTCCTTTCTCCATCTCGACTACCCCATTCCCTTAAGTTCTCAACCCTTCCCTTTCCACCTCCTCTTCCCCTTCTCCCCTTCCTTCTACACCCCCCCCCCGCCTCCATGCTCCCAATTTTGTCAGGTGATCTTGTCTGTTTCCAATTACCAGGTGGATCTATACGTTTTTCTTTGGGTTCACCTAATTACTTAGCTTCTCAAGGATCAATAATGATAGGCTCAACATCCTTTGTTTATGGCTAGTACCCAATTATGAGTGAGTACATATAACATTCATTTCTGGGGTCTGGATTACCTCACTCAAGATAGTGTTATCTATTTCCATCCATTTGCATGCAAAATTCAAGATGTCATTGTTTTTTACCGCTGAGTAGTACTCTAATGTGTAAATGTGCCACATTTTCTTTGTAGCAGGGATTTTTCTTAAACCATTAAACTCATTTAGTTTACTGAGAATCTGTCCCAAACCTTGGCTAAGAAGACACAATACGGCCCTGTTGCCCTTCCTCTCCTCCTCACTGTAAGAGAACTCTCATACATGCAAATGTCATTTCATCCATCCAATTCTGAAAATGAAGACCAGACATTTCCTATTGTCATGTCAACTTGCACAAGCATCATAAAAATACGTATCTGTCTGTACTGGATTTCACTCTCATGAAAATAACTTTGAAGCAAATGGAAGCCTTATGTTGAAGCTAACATTGGGAAGTAAGAGAGTTGGATCAGGAGAAATTAAGGAAAAGGAAAAGCAAGTGTAACAGTGAATTAACCAAACACTTTGACAGTCAGGATATTCATCCACTAGGAATTGTAAGATGCATATAAATATTTTTTTAGGAGTACCTGCTGACAAGGCATACCTCATAGTATTTAGTCAGTTTATACAATTGTTAGGAGAAGACTGTACCCTGAAGTGCGTCTTTGTTGAATTTCTGAATTGCATGCTGAGTGATGTGTTCATTTCAGAGAAGCCTTGGAGTGTAAAGTT
>NC_022028.1:17905924-17916715 GCF_000317375.1 Microtus ochrogaster | reverse complement strand
AATATATATATTCTCTACACTAGCCATGAAACATGAAGAACAAGAAAAATCTGAGGCTGTTCGAAACTTTCTATCAAACTGTAAAGCTAAGTCAGGTAGACTGAGAACTTGTGAAATATTTCTAAAACGTACTTGCTTCAGTCTTTGGGATGAGTCATTCAGTTTAAAAGAATACTCACATATTGGATAGAAAAGAAGGAAACTATTAGAAACTGAGAATGTAATTAGGATAAAAGCAGGAAGAGGAATAAATGAAAACACTAAGTATTAATGAAAGGAAGGAAGACAGTGTGAATCTGGTTAAATATTAAAATTTGTAAGGTATTCAGGAATGATGTGCTTAGAAATTCTATTGAATTAGGTTAATAAGAGAAGATAATTGACTTTAGTAAGAAGAAATTCTTGGATAAATTAAGCCTGACAGTCACATGAAAATCCATAAATACTGTCTCATTTTGCATTTATAAGTTAATCTCTCTCTTGAAACCTTCTTCTGACCAAGTGTGGACACGTGAGTCTCCCTGGGAAGGGGAAATAGAAGACAGATCAGGGGTGGACTGGTGTTGGATAGGGTGGGAACTTGATGGATTTGGTTTGGGGATGAATGGGGAGGGGAGAGTACTGAAATAGACAACTGGAAAGCAGGAGCCCATGGGGCCATTTCGGGGTCACCTGATGAAAGAGAAACTCCCATGAATCTGCAAGGATAATACCATCTAAGATTCCTTGTAATAACAGATACGTTGGGAATGTAGCCTGAACTGGCCATCCCCTGTGGCTAGATTGGTGACTACCCTAATTGTCTTCATGCAGTAACTGATGGAAACAGGTGCAGATACTCCAATGAAACCTTTGCCCAAATATGGAGAGTACTCCTAAAGAGAGGAAAGAAGGACTGTAGGAGCCAGAGGGGTCAAAGACATCACCAGAAAACCCACAGAATCAACTAAACCAGGCTCATAAAGACTCACAGTCTGAACCAACAATTATGGAGCCTGGATGGGACCGATCTAGAATATATATATATATCAGGTCTGCCCCTGATGCTTAGGATTGCTCTTGGGAGCCTATACCTCTTACTGAATTGATTTGCACAGCCTTAATACAAGGGTAGGAGGGTGCTTAGTCTTACTGCAACTTGATATGCTATGCTTTGTTGATACACATGGGAGGCCTGCCCGTTTCTGAACAGAGGAGATGAGGATTGGAGGGTGGTGGAGAGGAAGTAGGGGGTAGAACTTGGTGGAAAGTAGAAAGAAGAAACTGGTCAAGATATAAAATAATTCAATTAATTAAATAAAATATATTTTAAAAAACCCTCTGTCAAAATACCTTTATATTTTTGTGAGAATTGAATTATTACTATAACTAAAGTTCTTATAGCTTATTTCTGGTGAACTTATTCTTATAACGAATACTGAGACTATTATGAGACACTATGATGTGTGTACTAGAAAATAGAGAACAATTTTACAATTATTGAAAATGACAGATTTTCTTTCAAATCAGAAAAGATGATTCTATAATTATCTTAATATCTGGAGCTCCATTGAAGAGAATAAAATGATGGGGTTGGAGAGTTTCATAATTTGGGGATAGGAGAAGTCAGGAAGACCAGGAAATAGTTCAGAATTCCAACAATGGAGACAAAAATGTCTCCTTAAAATGAGCAAAAGAATATAGAAGCAGTAAACTAACTTGTGAAACCATAAAAATTGGTTTTAGAGAATAATTTTCTGATTAGAGATATTGAAATATAAATTTAGTATCCATAGGTATAGATACATTAGACCTGAGATTTCTGATGTCTGAGATGTAGTAAATATGTCAAAACCAATATAATGATAAGAAAAAGTTATATGTCTAAGCCTGCCAATGATCAAAGTTTCCATGTGTGTGCATATATATAAATATATGTATGTATATGTCTCTCTCTGATATGGGAATGTCATATAGAAATCTGTTGATTTCATTGGTTAAGTAATAAACAAACTGCTTGGGCTCATAGTTTATAACATAGGTGGGTGGAGTAAACAGAACAGAATGCTGGGAGGAAGAGGAAGTGAGCTCAGAGACGCCATCCTCCCCTCTCCCAGGCAGACACACGCGATGAAGCTCCGACCCAGGATGGACGTAGGCTAGAATCTTTCCGGTAAGACTGGTGCTCACAGATTATTAGAGATGGCTTGATCGGCATATCAGAATTAGCCAGTAAGGGCTAGAGCTAAAGGGCCAAGAGTGTTTAAATGAATACAATTTGTGTGTTGTTATTTCGGGGCATAAGCTAGCAGGCGGCCCGGGGTGCTGGGGACAAAGCCCCGCCGCTCCTATTACAACATCTCTCTGTGTAATACACTATATAATTCAGGATATTTATTCCCTAAATTAACAAGAAGCTAATGATTTTTGAAAGATAATGAGATAGACATTTCACTTATTATTTATTGATAAATATACTGATTGCTTCTTTCATCTTCCATTCTAATTAATTTAATAGAAAATGATTTACACATCTTATTTCTTACTAAAATTATTTTAGCGAAATGGTTTTCATATTGCCTTTTGGAATAAAATTATGACACATATTGATGTCCATGACTAACAGACTTCAACTAGTGAATTCTGTTGGTCAGTTTTCTCATTACGTGTGACAAAATACCAAACAGAAGAAAACTGACCAGATAGAATTTATTTTGGCTCATGTTTCCAAGGGTTTAGTTTGGTTTCTAGGTTGCATGAACTTGAAAACTTGTTGCTGGGCACAACTCTTCATCTTATGCCAGCTAGGAAGCACATTTAAGAAAGTAAATGAACCGTTCAGTTTTATTTTTCATTCTCCTCCTATCTTTGTCCAGGTTACCAGCCTTCCAGTATTACTTCCTTGGTTAATCTTTTCTTGAAAGTCTGGAGCAGACGCTCTCACACTCTGCCTTTTAATCAGATAGGAGATTCTTAATACAGTCTTATTGATTGGCAAGACAACCAATCACTCATGTCTTCTCTGTTAGTGTGTAACAATGAAGTTTTATAGTTTTAATTTAATCATACATGTAAATATATTTGGTTTGCACTTTTAAATAACAATTTTTTCCATGTTTCAGTGTACACCATTTTTTTCTTTGCAGAAGCATTTTTCTTTCAATGTCTGTTTACACACTGTTGAATCCTACATTTTTTCATATCAGTGGACACATATCAAAAGGTTGACGATATCTCTGATTTCACTACCTAGGATAATTTTTCAGACTCAAATACTACTTTTGTCATTAATACAGGTACAAGAAACTCAAAGATACAGTCACCTTAATGCTTTCCAGTTTTCACAAAAGACTAATTCAAAGTATAATTGATTTACACAGAAGACTGAGTGGTCTCATGCTACCATCATAGTGATGGTTTTAAATTGATATGAATATGATCTAACTCTCCAGGCAAGAGTCTTATGTTCCCATGTGTGTAGCAGTCCCAGATGAATCTTCAGTGTGAAGCATTACTTCAAGTGATCATGAAGCCTCCTTCAAATTAGTATATGAATCAATTAGTTACAATCATCCTCTGATGCTTGATCTCATGGAGACATCTCTTTCATGAACTTTGATCATAAAGTACCAAAATAAAAAGTCATTCACTTCAGATTATTAGAAAAAAGAGAAAATTAATCGTTTTTATCATAAAGTGACATTTTTATCTAAGTATTTTCAAATCCCTTTTGGCAATGTATTGGATTTAGCCATTTGTCTTATGAAATAAACAACAAAATAAGAAATGACACAGAAAAATGCCTTTACAATGCCTTATACAAAAGGATTTAACATTCACTTTCTACCAGAATTGTGATTTGAGTTCAGTGATACTACTCCTGGTACAGGTCATAATTTAAACACAAATAAATGTATCTTAATTCATGTCTTCATGTCTTCAAGGGAAACAATCTCATTGTATCCCAGCCAAGTTCAATATTTTAAAAGAATTTAAATTTCCAAACCAAATTTAAATACTCAAAAATTGGCATCACAAACAAGCTGTCTCCTGACTTACATTGTGGCAGTCTGAATGCCCCCAGAAAACTGTGCCAAAGAGTCTAGAGTACAGATGTACAACAGAAGTAAATACACTCAAAACCGCAAACTTCAGGTAACTACTTTGAATTGCAAATGACAAAAATTTAATGTTGAACGATCTGATAAAATAACCATTTGGAAACTGAAAAAATAAATAAAAGGATTTAAATACCTACAAAAGGTAATTAATTCAACCGGCTAGTTATTCTAATTAAATATGCTAGTTAATCTGTTAAACAAGAATAATGCTCCATTTCCAATATTCTGTATTAAGATGGTGGTGGTTCATTCATTTGTTCATTAATGAATATCAAATAAACACTATTTATACAGAATGTCTCTAATCTTGGAGTTAAAACAACAAAGCTTTTAGGTTATGATAAAAGCTGATTCTTAATAGTGATTGCCACGCAAAAATAAGGGCATGAGTTCAAGTCCAGGAGTTCATGTAAAAAAAAATGGATTCATTTTATTTTCCCAGGGCCAGGAAGGCAAAAATCTGTCACATCCCTGGGACTCACAAGCTAGCCAGGCTAATTTAATCTTCAAGCTCCAGGCCAGTTTGAGAACCTGCCACAAGAAAGCAACATAGAAATGGCATTTGGGGACAACACCCAAAATTGACCACACACAGTTGCATACCCACATACACATGTGCAACTACACCTTCCACAGCATACCCTCGCTAAGCAGAAAAGGAGCTTTCCTGAAATAAAATATATAAAATCAAGTAAAAATAGAGGGTATACATAACTGCCTATAATAAAAAAGAATTAATGTGAACATTTATTATTACATTTCAAAATTTAGAATGAAATTTAATTTCTAGTGATTTCTTGCCATGATAATCATGACAATACACTTTAATGTGTCATTGATTATGAAAGTTAGCTTGTTTTGTGAGATCGTCGTATTCAGTGATGATGGTGGTAATGTTACTATGAGCAAGTTCAAGATGCTAATATATGTTAATGTGTAAATCTTCTACCTCTTTAAGGAAGTAGATTATGTCATGCTTACAGCTTAAAGAAAGGAAACTTGAGTGACACAGTGATGATGTAATCTATCCTTGTTATTACTCTGGTTTAGAGAGATAAAGAAGAAAGCTAGACTACCCAGCTACAGAGTGAACATTGTCAACCAACTCACAATATCATCTTTCAAGCCATCATTGCATGTGACATAAAACAATACAGATATTCTCTACCAAAGAATTTATTTAGTAGTTTATTTGACAGTAGACATTTGACAAACTTCTATAAACACTAGATTTTGTGGGGTCACATGGTCTCTCCTACCCGCATATGCCCCTAGAACTGCAACTTAACTTATACACTATGAAAGGAGTGGCTCTGTTCCTAGCATATTTTATTTAAAAAATAGGCAATAGTTTGTATTTGGTCCTTGAGTTTAAAGTTGCAGATAAAAATCAAGTAGATGGGTCAGTTGGGAAGACAGAGGATGAAGAGTAGGGAATTTTAAAGTAATTAAGGTAATTCTCAGGTGCACGAGAATTTAAGGCAATTAAGGTAATCTTTAGCTATGCAGAAATTTTAAGAACAGTCATCTCAAAGCAAACACACACAAACAAAATATCCATTAATAAAACATGGCAGTGGTCAGAAGGAGTGATTTGATGCATTTTGATGCTTCTATTTCAAATGCAGTGTGCCCCTAGAAAAATTAAGGTTTAAAGAATTGAGGGATTCTGTCAAACTATGGAATGGGTTTAGTGTTGAAAAATCCTTCCTAATTCCTTGAGATTCCAATGTTCCAAAAGAGCTTTATCAAGCTGAAATTATCCCTTAAATTGGAAGATTCTTACATTGGCATTATTTTCATGATATTAACATGAATACAGTTTAAGAACAATGTAATGTACCTAAAGAATGCATTCTGGGGAATACTCACTAACTAAATACCAATATATTCCTAGAGTCAAGACATAAAATATTTATTTCACATCATAAAATTACTTTCTGCATCTTCTGCCTCCAGCACTGGACAGTGACTGATTGTGCTATTTCCTAGTCTCTTAGACCTTTTCTTCATTTTCACACACACAAACACACACACACAGATACACTCATACACACATAATGAATAACATATATATGAAATAAATAACATATATATATGTTTGAATATACATTCTTTTGCTTTCTTTCTGAATTATTTTAAATTTCATTTTATTTTAAATATAAATAATTAATTTTTCAGGAAATAAACAAATGGTATGAATAGGAAAGTTTATGTAGTAATTCCATCTTAAGATGAAAATTGGACTATTCTTAGTTGTGAATTTTATAAGTAAAGGTGGTATTAATATTCACACATAAATTGTTATGTGAATATATAAATCATTCCCTTAGGTGAAAATAAAATAACAAGAATTGACTGATGTTAAATTTAAAAGTAATTTCAACTCTTGTGCGTGTTGCTTCTTCCCCCCCCCTCATTTTAATGAATTCTTTCAGAATTCCATACCATGAATTTTCAACATTCTCCTGCCTCCCTCAACCCCTTCCAGAATCCTTTCTGTACCTATGCTAGTAGTATCTTCTAATGTAATGTAAAAACCACGTTGAATACAGTGTGTGCTGGACATTTTCTGTTGCCTTCCACTGGAACATTGTCAGCCCTATCCTAAAAGAAAATGACTTCTCCCCTCTTAGCAGTCATCAAGGGCCATTATATCCTCAGCTAGAAAATGGACTCAATGCCCGTGTCCACCATCTATGGCAGTATTTTAGTCTTGCATGAGGTTGCGCAGGTTGTGAGCCTGTGCGGCTTTTGTGGATACTATCAGGTGCTGTGAGTTCATATGTCCAACTGCCTTGTGTGACTGGAAAATGCTGTTTCATTGCAGGTATCCACCTTTGCCTCTGGCTCTTTGAACATTTCTGCCTCTCTTCCACAAGTATAAAACATTCCCATCAGCTACTCCTCTGTGTGCGTTTCAGCTTCAGCTTACCTTCTCAGCAGCCCTTTGGAACACACTCGGGTTTTTGTTTTTGGTTTTTTTTTTTTTTTTGAGGTAGGTTTTCTTTGTAACAGCTTTGTCTCTCTGGAATTCACTCTGTAAATCAGCGATCCACCCGTCTCTGCCTCCCAGGTGCTGGGGTTAAAGGCTTGAGCCACCATCACCTGGATACTGTCAGCCCATTTATTTTTGCCTTTTTATAAAATATGTGGTATTATCTTCTCTTACCTTGACTTTAACTTATTCTCACGCATTTTTCCATTTGAGTATTTGTCCTTTACATATATGCATATTCTTTCAAACATTTCTGTATCTTAAAATTAACTTTTAAAGAAGTTGAAATATGAAGGCTCGCCGATTTTCATGATTACCAAACCCATTTTGTTCGTATCTCTTAAGCCTGCCTTTTTTTTTTTTTTTTTCTTTTTGGCTTTCAGGATCATGGCTTCAGAGTAACACAACTTCTCTTTGCAAAAGCAAAGCCCACTGCCATCTGCGAAGGGTGAAAAGGGATGAGAGAGGGGGAATGTCCCTAAACCCGTGTCAAAATATGCCTTTAGGTAGCTATTTACAAACCCCGCTGCTGGGTGCCTCTAGCCGAGACCACATGCATAAACCAGATCAGAGCTACTGAAGACAGGGGCTGTGAGTCACCTGTGGAGGCCAGCCACAGCCTCCCAACAACTCTGGGGATGTGGGACATACCAAAAAATGTTAAGAGACTTCAACCTGTTCTATCTTGTTCTGTAAAATATTAGAGCAGTTTGTTTTGCAGAAATAACAGGAGGACTCATTTCAGGAACTCCAGCTTAGAATCTTTTTACAAATCTAAGCTCTGGAGGCCCTCTGCATGTCCACTGGGTTTTTTTTGTTTGTTTGTTTGTTTGTTTTGTCTTCCTTCTTGCATATATTGGGGAACGGAAAAGGAATGCAAACTTGTATTTTCTTACCTAGTGGGACTCTGAAGTGACCGCAGGTTCCTCCTAGCGAATGCTGTTTGCGTTCACCGTCCTCTTCCAGATTGCTTTAGTAGTGATGACGCACTGTTCCCTGCTCTGTGTCCCTCTGTACAAAGAACATCTACAACCCATTTTTCATCCACCCTTGAGAAGAGCCAAATTTGAGTTTTATGTGCTTGTCATTGATAAATTTCAATAAATCTTTTTTATACAAAATAATTAACTTTTATACCATAACTGAGTTCTTTGAGGTCCTCTGTTCTCACTCCCGACCATCTCCACAGATGTTTGCTTGTCAGGATCTTAGTTCAAATGCGCTGATAATAAATTACCTTAGTATGTGATTTATTGGAAAGATTCTTCTCTTTTGTTTTTGAAAGGTATTATCTTTGAGTGGATAATTCTTGATGGAAATTTGTTTCCCTTTCTCTAAGCTACCTCAGTATCTTTCCTCTTGTGTCGTTTCTCCCCCAAAACCTCTTATATCTCTGATCTTTTTTATCTGCATATAATATTTTATAACCCACCCTCTTTTCTTTCCTTCCAGCTGATTTTATGGCTTTGTTTTTTACATTTGCCTTTTAGATAACCGACTATACCAAGGCTCTTGTGTGTGTAAGTGTGCATTTGTGTATGTGTGGGTATGTGGTGGTCATGATGGTGGTGCTTGTGTGTATGTCTGTAGTTTTCTCATTTACTTTTAGTTTCTGTCATATTTGATCAGGATCTTTGATGTGCTTCAGGTTTGTATGAATTCTCGACTTTTATGATTTAATATATTGAAATATTTTTTCTTTCCTTTTCCAAACTTGATATATTATTTAAATTTGTAACTAACAACTCAATACTCTTTTACAGCTCTTTTCTTCTGTGTCTCTCCCTCTCTGAGTGTCTCTGTCTCTCTTCGTCTTTCTACTTGAGTAATGTGCATTAACTTAGAGCATCCCCCCCTTGTTTTTATCCAACTGTCTCCTCTGCTGACGAAACTACAGATGCCATCCATAGTCTCCGTTGACATGTTTCCCTAGCATTTGTGTAAAACTACTTTTCCTGTAATTTTCTTCTATCATTTGATGTTACTTCTCTGCCATTGGCTGTTCTGTCTTCTCTATGAGTGCCTTGGGAATATAAATCTTTTTGATCTTAAGTTGTGTGAATGATGGCCACAGCATCCAAGATATTTGTGGCATTGTGGGTTCACCTGTATTCTTCTGATGGCCTCTGTATTTCAGTATTATGTACACTGTGCTTTCTATTCAATTCCAGATATTGTATTCATGAGAGTCATGAATGGAAGTGGTTAGCTATTTTCTGATGAGGAAATACACACCTCTTTATTTTTTGAATTTCCTTAAAATATTTATAAATGTTTTGCCTGCATGTATGTCTATGTATTACACTCATGTTTGGTGTTCTCAGAGGCCAGAAGAGGACATTAGCAGTAGCCTTTAAGTTACCTGCCCTCTTGGGCATGGCCTCTTATACTATAAATTCTGATGTAAAGCATGCCTCTGGCTTCTCTTCTAGCTGCAGATTTCGGTTGCTGTTCCCCATTCGAGCAGAGGACTGTGATCTGTGAGTCTACCCCTAAAAAAATAACCCTTTATTATACTCAATTCTGAGCTACTGTGGGATTTCTTTTTAGTGTCTGTTTTCATTAGACCCCTGAAACTGGCCTTACATGTGTCTGTGAGTTGCCACGTTGATGATGGAAATCAAACTTGGGTCTTCTGAAAGAGCAGAAAGCCCACTAACTACTAAGCAATCTCTCTATCTACAATATGTCTTCCTATACTTGGCACCAAGGACAAAAGGGGGGTGACATTACAGCCACAAAACCGGGGCTTCAATTTTGTTGTTTTCCCCCAACTTTTCATTACTCTTTCCTTACATTGCGCATAAGAACTTGTTTGCCAAGGGTTCTTGCTGCTATTCTATTCCTAGTGCCTCATGTCCTGTCTCCAAGCTCTTTCTCTTCTCCAGAAATAGGCAGATTATGATGGTTTTAATTGTCAACTCGACTCAACAGAGAATCACTCAGGAAGAGAGTATCAATGAGGAATTTTCTAGAACAGGTATGTCTATGGGAGATTGTCTTAAAAATATTAATTGATATGAGAAACATGTTCATTATGGGTGGTACTATTCCCAAGGTTTGAGTCCAACACAAAGCCAAAAAGGAGAAAGATTACTACTAGAATTCATGTATTCATTCATTTTCTGTCCTTGACTGTGGATATAATGTCAGTAGATGCTTCAGGGTTTGCTGCCTTGGCCTCCCATTGGTGCTGGTCTGTAACATGGACATAGGAACTACAGTTAACCTTTAATTCCCTAGCTTTCTGTGTAAAGATATTTTATAATAGCAACATAGATCCAATTAATACACAAATAATGCTAACTCCTTGGTGTTTTCCAGGGTGATTACGCAAAACAGGTGAGGAGCTTTGTTATAGACATAGTCATAAAAAAGCTCTTTCATCTTGACAAGTTTCAAAATGTATGGAATATTCAGCAGCCATCTGTCACATGGTGGTGATGGAAATGAGAGTTACAATGAGTAAAATGAGGTACAAATAAGTATGTTTTATATAAGTAAATTTACATAACTATTTAAAGTAAGGAGACTGAGCTATATGAATATTAGAAGCCTTTGGCAGAGAGTAAGATACAGACAATGGCAAAAGTTTGAAAAGGCACGTTATTATATAATGGTATTTCTTTTTTTTTAATTTTTTTTATTGAGAAAAGGAAAAAAAGTTTCCGCCTCCTCCCAGCCTCCCATTTC
>NC_022028.1:17898206-17901971 GCF_000317375.1 Microtus ochrogaster | reverse complement strand
CAACGTGACAGCGAAACTCCCTGTCTTCCAAATGAACCAGTCTCTAAATTAATACAGATTCTCTTTCTTTTAGTGTCTATAATGTAATGCATCATCATGTTTCCTCTTTGCAAGTTAATGGGTAAGAGCATCTCTAGGCCATTCAACCTATCCAGGGTTTCCAGAATATATATGCAACAATGGTTCCATTATGTTAGTGGACAAAATGAAAGCCTTTATTTTCTTGTTGCTGTGTTATAGTTTCAGTGTTGCAATATTTTAATAGCACTGTTTCTTACAAATTATGAAAAGTCCTAAACCTATAATTTTTGGAATCACAGACCAATAAAATGGAAAGCATCAAATGAATAGGCTATGACACTGGTCATAGAATGTTTCATGTATGCAACAAATGCCATGCAGAATATTCACCATATCACAGATTTCAGGGTGTCTATGTCTGTACCACCTTCTAGGACAAAATGTTATGAATGCTTATGTTACTTTTGCTTCAATGTTGATTAAGAATTCTGGTTTTTTAATAATGATCTTAAATATAAGTGCAGTAAAATGACTGTCATACTAAAGGTACAGAACCATATTCAAATTTCCATGTACTTACTGGAGCATATCTTTAATGACCATTGCTGAGAAATTTTCACAAGTTTTACCCTTTTCCTTCCTACTCAAAGATACACTGTACTTGGAGGGGCAGCTTAATGACATAAATGGCTCACGTCACCATGCAGTGTCTCATATGCAGATAGTGATGAAGGATATGTCTCCAGGATAACCAGAGAAGTTGGCTCAAAATGAGTTACTCATCTCCAGTTGCTATGCCTTTGCACTGTTGTTATTTCTAAATCCTCCCTTGCTTTGTATAGACTGCCTTTTGCCATTTACTCTTGTTTTTGCCTGGTGGGCAGATGGATCATTTGAATGGGACAGCTCAAAGGGCTGTGAGCATTTGGTAAGTGTCAGAATATTGACTACCTTCTGGTCTTCTGGTATGACATTATTTCACAAGATTACTCTTGCATTCTGTAGTAAGTGTATTCTCTAGAGCCAGTGGCAAATTATGTTTAGATAACTATATGGCTTTACCATCAAATTAAAGACTTATACATTAATTAAAAGATACCCTCAAAATTTTGCAATAAAAATAAAATGTGTCTACAACTACGGTATGTAAGCCTGTTGCTTTGTAAGTTAGTTTAAAGTACATAAATTATGGGTCTGAAATAAGTGGCTAAGCAGAGGTTGGTTTTTTTTCTCTGATGCCAATAATTGTATTTTAGTCATTTAAAAATCTGTCTTCTATTTTAGTCACATAATGGGAAAGAGAAATTTAAGGAGTGGATGTGATTCATGATCACAAAGTTGGTATTCCTACGTCTGATAATAAGTGGTCAGTGTTCACTTGAAGGCATAAGCCACTCTCTTGTGTCTGAATCAGAATCAGCTTCCTGTGTTGTTTCTTTTTCTGCCTCTTCCCTAATCAGCAGAGTTCTGAGAGTACCATCCAGACAGTAAATCAAATAATAATACCCTTTCCTGATTTGTCTGCTTAGACTGTTAACTTCTAAAAGTCCCATTTTCTACTGTTCTATATATAACCCGAGTTTCTTATTAACGCAAAGAAAGAAATTGAAGAGTCTGCAAGTAGCGTGCATGCCTCTTGAATTCTGTTTTTGATTTTTTTGCCTCTGAGGCATCATCACATTTTCCCTTGACCACAAGTAGTAGCAACAAAACAGAATAAATTGGTTGTCTTCCAGAAATAACCACACATGTGACAGTCAACTTTGGTCTGGTTCCCATGTCAGTTATTGCGCTATTAAACCAGAAGTTGGAGGAGGAAAGGAAGGGATAAATATACACTGCATTGTATACATGTATGAAATTCTTAAGAATAAATAAATAAATATTAATAAGTATTTATTATATCCGCATATTTGTCTTATGTTTTTCTTTTGGTTTTGAGTCAAGGATATCTGCAAACTCATGGTCATCCTGTCTCAACTTTCCAAATGCTAGAATAAAAGATGTGCCATCACTTGGGGACTTTGCCTTTATTCTCGTGTGTGTGTGTGTGTGTGTGTACTTGAAAGTGCATGCTAATGTTTGGAATAAAGGAATGCAAAGCAGATGAAATCTTACATCTTTCTCCATTGCTCTCCATCTCATATTTGGAGGCCGGGTCTATCATTTGAACCCACAACTTGCCAATGTAGCTTTTCTACACAGTTTTATGCTAGCTTGACACAACTAGAGGAGGTAACCTAAATCAAGGAAATGCCTTCATAAGATCTGGTTGTAGGACATTTTCTTACTTAGTATTGATGTGTGAGAGCCCTGTCTATTGTCAGTGGAAGCACCTCTGGGCTTAGATTCTATGAGAAAGCAGGCTGAGCAAGCCATTTGCAGTAAACTGGTAAGCATCATCACTCAATAATAACCTGCATCAGTTTCTGCCTCCAGGTTTCTGAACTGTTTGAGAACTTGTCCTGACTTTTCTCAATGATACAAGTGTAAGCCAAATAACCCCTCTACACCCAATTTACTTTTGAGTCGTGGCATTTCATTGCAGCAATAAAAACCCTAACTAAAACAAATTGGTACAGGATGATAGGGAATTGTTGTGACAGGTTAGAACATGCTAATTTTGGGAGGATTGTGGATGGACTTTCAAACTTGGAGCAAGGAAAGTCATTAAGTGTCCAATGCTTAGAAAGTTGTTCAATAGGAACTTGGAAGATATTGAGGGCAATGCAGAAGATGGAGGCCTGTCTTGTGAAGTTTCAGAAGGAAATTTAAAGACTTTATTGGGGCTAAATGTTATTTTGTGTTCAGAGAGTAATTGTGCTGGGCAGTTTTATGTCAAATTGAAGCAAGCTATAGTTATCTAAAAGTAGAGAAACTCAATAGAGAAAATGACTCCACATGATCCCACTGTAGAGCATTTTCTTAATTGGTGATTGATGGCAGAGAGCCCAGATCATTATGGGTGGTGCTATCCCTGGGCTGGTGTGCCTGGGTTCTTTAAGAACACAGGACGAGCAAACCATGTGGAGCATGCCAGCAACTAGCACCACTCCATGGCCTCTGCAACAGCTCCTGCCTCCAAGTTCTTGCCATGCTTGAGTTCCTATCCTGACTTCCTTTAGTTAGAAACAGTAATATAGAAATGACAGCTAAGTAGCCCTTCCTTCCCCAAGTTTCCTTTTGGTCATGATGTTTCATCACGGTAAGAGAAATCCTAACTAAGACAGCAACTATTCAAAACCAGCTTCCTCAGGTAATCCCTTTTTTCAGTTTCATGAGTGCTGAGATTATAGGTACACCTCCGTGGTCACCAGGAATTTACCCACATTCTGGAATCCTAGTTCTGATCCTGAATTGCGTGATGTGATGGTTGGTTTAATCTTCATCTTAATGTAATCCAGAATTTTCTGAGAAGAGACTCTCAATTAGAGATTCTGTACATTGGGTTACCCTGTGGCCATGTTTATGGAAGATTATCATAATTTCCTTAATTGATCTGGGAAGATTCACCCTTAATCTGGACTTCACCTTCTGGCAACAGCCCATGTTAAAAAACAAAATAAAAGGACATGGAAAATGGAATATTTTAAAACTATTTTTGTTTCTGAGCCTCCAGTCTTGCTAGATAGTTCTCCTAATACCCTTGTGTTTCATTTATTTATTTATTTATTTATTTATTTATTTATTTATTTATATTTATTTATTTATTTTTTTATTTTTTTATTGAAAAAAAATTCCGCC
>NC_022028.1:17895993-17898106 GCF_000317375.1 Microtus ochrogaster | reverse complement strand
CTGCCCTGTGGAAAGTCCAAGGTCCTCCCCCCTTCATCCAGGTCTAGGGAGGTGAGCATCCAAACTGGCTAGGCTATCCTATAGCCATACTGATGAATATTTTGCATATCACCATAGAACCTTCATCTGGCGATGGATGGAGATAGAGAAGAGTCTCACATTGGAGCACCGGAACGAGCTCCCAAGGTCCCAGTGAGGAGCAGAAGGAGGGAGAACATGAGCAAGGAAGTCAGGACAGTGAGGGGCATACCCTTGTGTTTCTTATGATTTCTTTGCTGATGTTAAAAATCATCTTCTTCATCTTCTAACATACATTGAAGGCCAGTGGTTCTCCAGATGTTCTGTAAGCCTTGGGTGCTAGATTAGAGCTGCTGAGACATCAGACTCATGGACCGAGCATTTATTGGCTTCTCAGTCTTCCCATGTGAGACAGCCATTTTATATTGTTCCAACCATACATTATAAGCCAATCTAATAAACATCCTTTAATATATTAATCTAATTAACACTGTTTCCCTAGAGATGATTGATGGGAGAAGAAGACGGAAGAAAGAATATCATTACTGAGCTATCTCCCAGTCCTTTTTCTGATGATGGGTAGTAGTTCATATGTGTGTCTCCTCAGTGATACCAGTACATGATTTTCAATTTTCTCAAAAATATTTGCTCAAAACCAATATATTATATTCTTTTGAGAGTTCAAGCCCTATATCTGAGTTCAATTAGAGCATTAGTACGTACTTACATCCTATCAGACTGCTTCCCTTCATGCTGTAAAAATGACTGGAATACTGGAATGCTTGAACTTGTGCTATGCTGGTTAATTTTTGACAACTTTCCACAAACGAGAGTCATGTGGGAAGAGGAAACTTAACTGAGGAATCTCTTCCCTCAGATTGGCCTCTGAGCATGTCTAGGGCTAGAACTTTCCTGATGAATTGTTGAAGTGGGAGGGTCCATCCCACTGTGTGCAGTGTCATCTCTGTTCGTAGAAGAAAGATAGCTGAACAAGCCAAACACAGCAAGCCAGGAAGTAAGCAGCACTTCTCCATGACCTCTCCTTCAGTTTCTGCCACCAGGTTTATTCTCTGAATTTCTTCCTTGGCTGTCTTTGATGATGGACTATGACATTTTTGTCTCTGTGGTAAAGAATAAAGTGACTCGTGTGAATGAATCTCAGTCCCTTCCTTATCAAAGGCAAAATATCTACCTCACATGGTTATTTGAAATGCTGAGTGATAAAGAAAAATGTAGTTTAAAATTAATTATATATTACTAATATATAAAGTGTATAAAATGGAATTTAATTTACAAATAATCTTATAATAAAGGAGTTTTAACTACTGCCACAGGAATCTGACTGATCATGCAACTTATACTATGTTTATGCATTTTTCTTTATAACAAAAATGCAAAGAACTATATGATATTCTCAGTACAAAATACATCTGCCTTATTTTTTTTAAATTTATGCTGATGATTCATATATGAACACCACAAATGTCATTTCTTATAACAAACCACTCCTTCTTCAGGAGAAAGGGGACCACTTTTAGCTCCACTTCTCGCTGCAGTAAGCTACGAGTTCAGGATGTGTTGCCGGCAGTAATTTAAGATGGTGTCACTCCCCCAGTGCCTTTTCTTAGAAAATTATAAGATGTTATGTTTCACTTGTGTCCAGAGATGGCATAGATGTTAGTGTTGCCCCCAGAAAACTAATTTTCTACCATGTGGCAATGAGAAAGCCAACCGTGCCCCTTAAGAGTATTTGTGTAGCAGTGGCAATATGTTGACCTAAAAAGTTAAGAGAATATTCAAAGCCCCAAAAAAGGTGTATTTTCCTCATTTTGATTATAACTTTTAAAGACTTTCCTTTGCTTAACTAATAGCATGGTTCTTTGTAAAGACTCACCTTAGGTGAAATAAACTTTTAAATTTACTACCACAATGTATTTCTAATTAGAGAGTTACATCCACTAAAATACTCACATAGAGAGTAATCATTTGAGAGACTTCATGGGAAACAACTTGTACAATGTATATATATTGGTTTTTTGAGACAGGGTTTCTCTGTGGCTTTGGAGCCTGTCCTGGAACTAGCTCTGTAGACCAG
>NC_022028.1:17890911-17895873 GCF_000317375.1 Microtus ochrogaster | reverse complement strand
GCCCGGCTAATGTCTATATTTTTGTAATTATACAGCTCCTTCCTTGTTTTTCTCAGGAGGTTTTTATAGGAGATAATAACTTAGAAAGGGATATTAATATACCTAATGCCAGAGCTCCTACCAATCTTAATTCACACCTTTTCTGCCAGTTTGAATATTTTATTTGTGCTTAAATATCAATTATGCAACTGAAAATGTGCTCTAAGGGGTATTAGGCATCCATCTCTTTAGAAAGATGATAATCCCTGACTATATTAAGTGAGCAAAGATATAGGCTTGCATTCATTTCATGTCTGAAGATGAGTAGAAAAGCAAAATTTCACAGGCTCCTTCATATATCTCAGAAACGAAATTACTCTTGTCAAAGTGTATTTAGGATGGTAAGATACTCATTAGATAAAGACATTTGCTGGCCAGGCATGACCATCAACATGAGTTTGATTCCTAAAATCTATCCTGGAATGAGACAATGAGCTCCACAAAGCTGTTATCTGATTTCCACATATGTGCATGGCACAGGCACATGCACACACACACACACACACATTTATAAATGCTAAATATTTTGTACTCAGTGATAAATAATTTAAATGTTGCTGTGATTAAAAATAAGATATATGAGGGAAAAAAGAAGATATACTTCAAGTGGTCTATTTATTCAAGGAGACTGTGTTCCAGGAGGATCAGGGCCTTTGGAGTGCCAGCAACTGAATTACCAAGGAAAAGATATCATAAAAAGTAACTGGATTACATTAGACAAAGAAATAATAGCACCTAGCAGTATCCAAACATCTTTAGACTTCTTGACAGTGGAGTATGTGATACTGAGCTTACCCTGTCTCATGAGGCATAGAGCCAAGTACATACATAAAAGTCTCTGACCACTTTCCCTGGTTCCCTAAGACGAGTGTAAGAGCCCAGGGATGATCAAGACATAGTCAGGGAGAGGAGTATCTTATGGGCAATGCACACTGCTGGAGATCCCAGCACAGTACGTCCAAGGATGTAGACTAGCAATATTTTGTGTCAAACATGAATCTGAAGAATTTAAATGAACAAGACCTGTTGGGAGCTGTGTAGCCTCATTTCAGACCAGCCTATGAATGCTTTTCCAACAGGTCTCCATGAGGCAAAACCTGTGGAGATGGTCTCTCACTAGATGGGAACCAGTGACAGTGTAGAATACCGGAGGACTCTCTTCTCTCTCATAATTCTGGTGATCCTCCTAGTGGTTTTAGTTTCAGTCATGTATGGGACAGAAGTGATCATTCCTGGAAACCTCATTTTTTCCCCAATATTTTTCCCTAAAATTCTTCAGGAATTGATGCTTCTCAGATTACTTATCTGGAAATACCAGCTGTTACTCCAGACCCTAGGAAATCTGCTGATTCAAGGCTGACAGAATCTGAGGTTATAAATTTAATGAGCACATATAAAGAAGCAACACAAAGGCCACTAATGTCATCTCCTGATATGGGGAGAATGCATTAAGATGGAAAAAGAGTGCCTTATCAAAGCTTGCCCTTTCTAGAGAGCCACAGGCATGCAGGACCCATTTGAAGGACAAGGTAACTGTTGGAGACATACAAGCCAACTGTGTGCATGCCGTTTATGGCAAATCCCCTCTATTTCTATAAATATGCTTTGTTAAGTTTTAAACAATATTGTTGCTCTTGAGAACATGTACCTATGTTTATCACCTTTTAGTTCTGTAAGAACAAGATATGCCTGACTTGATATTTAGCCAAGCTAACAAAATATTGAGCACTGCTTTTATTTAAAAGTTGATTGGATGTAAATGTTTGGAAGAAAAAGAAACATATTTGGTTTTTTCTGGAGGTTAATATTGGAAGGTGGGAATTGCATGTTTGTTTTTGGTGTGTAAATAAAGAAGGCTCGAGCTATTTAGGACCTGCCGCTTGTATTAAAGTCATCAAGTGGTCAAACACTTTTCTTTGCACTAACACCCCTTCCCCATCTCAGGATCTGAACCCAGCTGTAGCAGGAACATAACAAAAACCAACTTTTAATCACCAAACCGAGACTCTTAATAATTAAAATAAATAAGATTTTTATAAATCAGCCTACAATATCACTAAAATACATGCCATCCAAAAAAGGCAGTTACAGAATGGTTATTGATAATACTGACTAGTTCAACAAAGTATTGTTAACATATATTTGAAATTACTAAGTTAAAATATTAGTAATATTAATTACTAATAATTAATATTAATCAATTGATAATATTAAAATGTAAATAATAATAATTTTGAGGGATTTGATAAGGAAAAAGATCAAAATTGTCACTATACTTTGTTTATAAACCTGATATTTCTTTTGAAGTTATTTTTTGTCTACATTTGGCCTGTTGGCCTATCAATAAGACATTTTAACAAATCTTATTCATATGAAAAAATGGTGTTTTAATTCATGTATCTTTGCAAAATTGTATTAAAAATGTTTTGGTTTGTTATATTTGCTACAAACTTCAAGACTCTTCCGTGGTCTGGCAGATAACATAGGCATTGATTCTAGTTATTTCTCAACTCAAATGGAGTTGTTGAAGTGAGCCAACTGTGCTCAGCTCCCTACTTCCACCACCTTGCTCTGGTGTGACACAGGCGTTAGCACCTGCAGACCTCTAAGAGCTATGTGCCATGAGAACAGAAAGGATCTTACAACTTCTATGTACTTTCCAATCCTTGCTCCTGGGCTTGTCCTTGGTAATACCTGAGGGTATCATATGTATGACAGAGTTGCTAAGATACATTGCTTCATTTGATTCTTTCTTATTTTTTGTGGTTCTTCCAATTTTATTCCATAACTGCTGCATTCTTTGTGTATGGTTCTGCTTCATATGAAGTTTGTCACCTAAAAGTTCCCTATTGTTTGGTAAATCCTCAGCTGTCTCAGCCCCATTCTTGCTTTGGTTATAAAAGTTATCACTTCTTTGACTCACATAAGATATGGTTTACTCTGAAATTGTTTCTTTTTTTATTACTTTATAAATAATACCAATCAAAATTTCCACCTCCTCCCCTTCTCCCACTTCCTTCCTGCTTTCTCACTCATCCCCCTTCCCCTGCAGTCTAAGAGAAGGCAGGGTACCCTGCACTGTGGGAAGTCCAAGGCCCTACTGCTCCATCCAGGCTTAGGAAGGTGAGCATCCAAATAGAATAGGATCCCAAAAAGCCAGTACATGCAGTAGAGACAAATCCCATTGCCATTATCATTGGCTATTTAGTCTGACCCAATTGTCAGCCACATTCAGAGGGTCCAGTTTGAGCCCATGCTCATTCAGTCCCAGTGCAGCTGGATTTGGTGAGCTCCAATTGCTTAGGCACACTGTCTCAGTGGGTGGACTAACCCCTCATGGTCATGACTTCCTTGATCATATTCTCCCTCCTTCTGCTCTTCAACTGGACCTTGGGAGCTTAGTCCAGAGATCCAATGTGGGTCTCTGTCTCTATCTCCATCCATTGTCAGATGAAGGTTCTATGGTAATATTCAAGATAGTTATCAGTCTGACTATGGGACAAGGTCAGTTCAGGCACTCTCTCATCCGCTGCTCAGGGTCATAGCTAGGGTCATCCTCTTGGACTCCTGGGAACCCCTCTAGAGCCAAGTCTCTTACCAACCCTAAAATGGCTCCCTTAATTAAGATATATACTTCCCTGCTCCCATATCTACCCTTCCTCCATCCCAACCATCCCATTCCCCCAAACTTTCCCCAACCCTCCCCTTCTCCCTTCTCTCTCCCTGTCTCCCCTTTCCTCCACCCAACCCCCACCCCCATGCTCCCAACTTTTGCCTGGTGATCTTGTTTGCTTCCAATTTCCAGAAAAATCTATATATGTTTTTCTTTGGGTTCACACGTTATTGCTTAGCGTCTCTGGGATCATGAACCATAGGCTTTTTTTATGGCTAGAATCCACAAATGAATACATACCATATTCACATTTGCCAGTATTTTATTAAGAATTTTTGCATCAATATTCATGAGTAAGACCGGTCTGTAATTCTCTTTCTTAGTAATATCTATGTGTGGTTTGGGTATCCTCATAAAAAGAGTTTAGCAATGTTCCTTCTGTTTCTATTGTATGGAACAATTTGAGGAGTATTGGTATTAGCTCTTCTTTGAAAATCTTGTAGGATTCTGAACTGAAACCATCTGGTCCTGAACTTTTTTTGGTTGGGAGACTTTTGATGTCTCTTTCTATCTATTCAGCAGTTATAGGTCTGTTTTATTTGCTTATCTGGTCTTGATTTAATCTTGGTAAGTGATAATTATCCAGAAAGTTGTCGATTTCCTTTAAGTTTTCCAATTTTGTAGATTACAGGTTTTTGAACTATGACCTAATGATTCTCTGGATTTCCTCCATGTCCATTGTTATGTCTCCCTTTTCATTTCTGATTTGATTAATTTGGATATTCTCTATCTGAGTTTTTTGTTAATTTGGATAAAGGTTTGTCTATTTTGTTGATTTTCTCAAAGAACCAACTCTTTGTCTCATTTTTATGGTGTTTGTTTTTGTTTGTTTCTATTTTTTGTGTCTGTTGAGGTTTGTTTTATTATCTAGTATGTGGTCAGTTTTTGAGAAAGTTCCATGAGGTGCTGAGAAGAAGGAATATTCTTTTATGTTTGGATAAAATGTTCTATAGATGTCTATTAAGTCCATTTGAATATTAACATGTGTTAGTTCCCTTGTTTCTCTGTTAATTTTTTGCCTGACAAACCTGTCCAGTGCTAAGAGTAGAGTTTTAAAGTCTCCCACTATTAGTATGTGGATTTTAATGTGTGATTTAAGTGTTCAGGTTTTTGTAAAATTCTTGATGGCATATAATATACTACAGACTTTTATTTCACTGATGATAAAATAGAATAAATACTACTAGCATTGATCATTCCTTGAAAGATTTAGATTAACTGTACAATATGGCTAATACCAACACTGATTT
>NC_022028.1:17875753-17887481 GCF_000317375.1 Microtus ochrogaster | reverse complement strand
CAGAGAGGGAAATCAGAGAAGCTTCACCTTTCACGATAGCCACAAACAACATAAAATATCTTGGGGTAACTCTAACCAAGGAAGTGAAAGACCTATTTGACAAGAACTTTAAGACACTGATTTATGTTTCTACTACTGATTCTTAATGTGTAGATGGATAAGAAAATTTACACATTTGATTACCTCAAAATATTAAAATTTTTATACCTCACAAAATTTTCCATAGTCTCTAAAATTACCCAAGCAAATTATCCAAGACTTCTTTGACCTATGAGATGATGTAATGCTTCAGTTTACTGTATTGATGCTCATGTCTGTGCCTGTGAGACAAATGCAAAACATTTTGTGTTTGGTTTAAAATAATTATCTGAGATTTTAAAAAAGCCCCAGCACATCAAAAGCCATATGCTGAAACTTTAGTATACTCTGCATTTATTTATTGGAATCAACAAGCAGAAACCAAAAATAATTGTTACATTCACTCCGGTATTACAAATTAGTTATCATCATGAAGCAATAGATGTTTACAAGAACCACGTTCCAAGATGAATCATGAATTATAAATTAAAACATTGATTTTCCTCTACATTTCTACTGACTTGTAACTTAAGAACACACCATTGATTAAACAAGTATTCTATTGTGTATGATGATGAGAAAGCTAACATGGCTGAAACAAAAAAAAATAGTGATTAATTTATCTAAGTAGGAACTATTAGTGGAAAAATTTATTTCTCATTTTTTCCAACAATCCAATTATTGAAATTCTTTCTTTCTACCATGCTACAATATAAGGCAGGCTCCTAGAGATCTGGGGAAGCAGAAGAAGCCTAAGACCTTAACATAAACTGTAAATTTATCCTTTTTCTTTGCAAAGGTTACAGACAAGATCACTGCTTTTTCTGTCTTCATAAGAACTCTGTGAGAGGTATAGCTGTGCCTTACTTTCTCCCTCTGTATCCACACCATTTCCCCATTCTTTCATTTATGTCCTATTCAAAAAATGAGCTGAATTGCAGTACAATACCACAAAGCATGCTCTCTGTTGAATATTCAGAGATGAATCCATAATAATAGCTTCTTTCCATGAATCTGTAAGCTATTAGAGAAAAAGTGATAAGAAAAGAAATTATTGGAACAATACATACATAAAGAAATGCATAGTGAGAACAGAAGAAGATAGTGTATTCTTCTCAGGTAATGTCTTAGTGAAAGGAACGTATATCATAGACATTTCTAAATAAATACCCAAGTGTTAAAAAATACTCTAGATATGTAGAGAAAAACATATCCCCGCATTATAATATGGAACAGGATATGAATATATGGATGCTGAACCTGGCTGGTATATGATGGAAATAACAGAAAAATATATGCATATCAGTTACCATCTGATGTTGTGATAAAACACCATGACCATATACATACAACTTGGAGAAGAAGGAGTTTATTTTGTCTTGTAGTTACAAAGGGCTAAGAGTTCATTGTGTTGAGAAAACATGGCCAAAAGTGGCAGACATGACACCAGGAAAAGAAAGCTTAAAGATCACATCCTCGAGAGAATAAATTGTGTGATGCAGGACTTCAAAACTTTAAAGGCTTTCCACGATGATGTACTTCCTCCAGCAAGGCCACACAATCTAAACCGTCCAAAACAACAGTGACATCCAAGGACCAAGTGTTCAAATATTTAGCCTATGGAGTTCATTCTCACTGAACAACTACATTAGATGCCAGGAATTTCTATTTAAGAATAGAGCAGGCAATATGATGAAAGCAAATCTAAATATAAAATAGGTCAGGAAGTAAAATAAGCAAGGTGATGTAATTGATGTGAATTCCTGAGAGCTCAGCTCCCCAAATGCAAAGGTTGAATCCTGTCCTTGTCAAATTCATCTTTTAGTTTGCATGCTGTAATTTTTTTATTTACTCACTTGAACATTCAAATAAAAGCAAAGAAGGAACTATTTTCAATAAAGGAATCTTCTACCAGGTATTAATATTTTTTCTGTTTTTGAGACTTCATGATAAATGCCTAGATTCTTCCACCTATACTCTGTTAGCATCAGAATTGGAGGACAGCAGCTGTCTGACTTGGTGTTTATTTAACAAACACTTTCTCTTCACTTCGCTATGATCTGAAGGAAGAGACACAAAATATGGGCATTGTCATTCCAGAGACCTCCTGAGGATCTACCATGTTGTTTTATGGTAAATGGCTAGTGGTATTGCATTGAATTGAAGGGCCTTGGATGTATTTTTAGGCAAACAGAGAAATAATTGTTCTGACAACAGAATTAAATTTAATGATTACTAAGAAGATTCAAGCTAGAACACATCAATTTTATTATTCTTTTATGCAGAGAATTGGAAGTTTTCAAAATGTTGATCAATACCTTGTATATAGGTACAACATAGTAGTTTGAAAAAGGCCTGATTGCAAATTGAATTTCATGAATTTTCTTCTTTTACAAGAATTCAGATACCACTTTTCATAAGTAAATGTTACAATATATAATTTTGACTTGTTCTTACCCACAATTCTATTTTATTTGAACAAATTAAAGGCATAGTGCTTAATTAATGCAGAATGATGTATATGCAATTTAAAATGTAGGTTCCCTCTAAAGTAGGAGATAAGAGAGACAGAATACTCCAATAAATTATTTAAGCAGATATTTATTTGCTCTATATTTATGCAATGTTTAAAAAATATTTTAAATTTTAAAAGTTCACCTTAATGTTGAGCAAAAGGCAAAGTAGATATGAATGGTGAATATTTTGGAAGAGTAACAGTTCATCACTTGACAATGGAATCAATGCAATTGTGTGGATTTTTCTTAAAGCTAATATTTTGCCATGAGTATTCATTTTCTCTAAAAATATTAACTCGAAAGAATTATAGCTGTAGTTCTTATGCACATTATTTCTGCTTTCTCATTTAACAAGTGGCTGTGGATATACTGATATGAAGAGATGTTATTCCTGTCTAAATAGACTATTTTCAGCTATTGAAATACCTCTATATCTGTCAGAAAAAGCTCAAAACAAAGTAAAGTTAAAGTGAAATTCATAAAAGAATTTAATAAAAAGCAATACTAGATAAAAGAAGTAATCATTAACAATAGCATCTGTGTGATCCCAAGCATCCTTAAATTTACTTCTTACAGGAGTTAATTTGCAATTATATGAGTTATTATTTCACTTCAATGGCCTACCATTAAATCAACACAAATTCAAAAGAAAAAATTCTTTGTTTATTAAGCTCTACATTTTTCTCACCTCCCTGCCTCTCCCCACTCCCTTCAACCACCTCGCCCAGCTCCCAATTTACTCAGGAGATCTTGTCTTTTTCTGCTTCCCATGTAGATAGTTCTATGTAAGTCTCTCGTAGTGTCCTCATTGTTATCTAAGTAAATGCCCCTTGACCAAAGAATAGATAAGGAAAATGTGGCACATTTACACAATGGAGTACTACACAGCAGAAAAAAAATAACAGCATCTTGAATTTTGCGGGAAAATGAATGGAGCTCGACAACATTATTTTGAGTGAGGTAATCCAGACACAGAAAGACAATTATCACATGTATTCACTCATAGGTGGTTTTTAAACTATGTTAAAGCAAAGAGAACAAGCCTACAAACCACAACCCCAGAGAATTTAGGAAAAAATTCTTAACACTTTATATAAGACTCATCTTTTAAAAATAGCATATACATGTACTTAAAAAGCCCATCTTGAAGAGATTGCTTGCCACATACGTATAGATGGCACTTGTATGTAAGTCCTGTTGCACTTTTACATTACAAGAAACAACTCACGAATGTGAAAACAAGAGCTATCAATTTCCTCATACACCAGGCTCTTCTGCGTCTGTTATGACATGGTCTGTCTCTTAGTAGCAAGCCTTCCCATTCCCTTGAGAGAATTTTAAATGATATTCTGCTTTCCACCTGATTTTCTATTTTTATTTGTAACTATAAACATCTGCCCACAGTTTCAAAACTCTAAGATTTTCTTGCAAGTAAAACGGTAGATTGGTTATGAGAAAGAATAGCTGTTTTCATGATCACACTCTAAATCACAGTTGTTTAAGCTGGTAGAACTTATTTTCTCTGTATCAAGGAAGGCCACAAGTTTGTGGCTAATTCCCACAAATGCAAGCTGTTATATTTATATTGACATGCTTAGCATATGAATTCTGTCTCTGGAGCCTAGTAAATTCTTCTGGTTGTTCCCATCTTATTTCCAATGTAAAAGTCAAAGAGGAGCTAAAGAACGATTGCCTTCTTTTAAAAAATGTGACCTAAAACTTTACAGATAAAATTCTGAGAACATTTCACTCATATTAACTTAGGCACAAGGATGAGTTTAAACACAAGAGACCATCATCTCTAGACAGACATATTCTTTATTAAAGATGGAAGGTTGGATGCCAGTGTGTTATAAACAGCAAGGCAAGTGGAAGAGATGGGGTAGCTGTTTCCACTGTAGAGCTCCTTTTTCAGAAGGAAGATCTCTTGTATATCAGATTCAGCAAAACATTTTTTCCTACTGTAATTTGTCAGTGTTTCTCTATAGCATTTGTGTGGAAGTTTTCTAGAAATCTCTTTCAATAATTGTGTAAGTCTTATTATTCCTCTTATTTGTTTGCACTTTAAAAATATGTTATTTTAATTAGAGGAAATACTTAGTATTAGTTTTATGTCTGGGTTGTTAAATCTGCAAATTTTAATGTCATAATCTAGACAGAATTCATAAATTTCCCTTAAGGAAAACTTTTAGCATTATTCAAATACAGTAAAGGACTTCTGTTAATGATTAAAATATGAGCTATTAAAGCATATTCTAATACATTGTGTGTGACATTGATGTCTCATGATTGTCTGTCTAGACACTTGAGGTAGGATAGTAGTAGACAGACTGCAGAAACAATTCCACACATCTATCATGGTGAATGAATTAACTTATTGGTTTACTTACAGAAGCATGGGTGAAAAATTACTTACAAGAATATGGGTGACTCATGGGTAATTGCCTCACCAAACAGCCCCTGTCAGTGTGGGTGATGACTCAGAAAAGCTACGTCTCTAGAACTTCCTGCCAAAATTGCTGTGCCACTGTCTGCATCATGATGTGCAATTACACATTGCAGATGTATTGACACAACATATATATGTGTGTGTGTGTGCACAGTTTATGTTTTCTAATAATTTTAAATCTGTCTCCTCCTGCATTCTCTCTCTCTCTCTCTCTCTCTCTCTCTCTCTCTCTCTCTCTCTGTGTATGACTTATCTCTGTGTAAGTTATTGTACTTGTAAGCCCCTGATATGTGAACAGTCTAGAGGCCATGGTCAAATATTTAGAGTCAGTATGACTTCCATTTCTTGCAGCTTTAATTGTGTGTGTGTGTGTGTGTGTGTGTGTGTGTGTGTGTTGCAAAACACAACATCTTATCCTTTGCCTAGCAATTTCAGATTGTCCTGTAGATGATTTGTTTAATAGGTCAAGGCTTAGTGGGGGAGTTTATGAGGCCTGCCTTTCCTGATCTCACTCAGTTCCAGGGTCCCTTTGATAAGGTTCCCTAAAAATGTACCTTTTGCCTCAACTGAAACCAAACCTTCTGTCTGTTAACCTGGCTTTTGTTTTTTTGTTTTTCTTCTGTGCTCCTATTTTGAATCTGCCTATTTTAGTTTGTAAGACAAATGCTATTATTACCCTGGAAACAAATCTATACTTATTGTAGTAACGTTGCTGCTTTTCATAGAAATTCTCATATGCCTCCGGTGAAACTAGGTTTTTACCTGGTGAGTAACAGGGGAGTTGGAGGTAAAAAGGCCAGAGACTCCAGCTCATTCTCTCTGTATGCTATTCTAGATTAAGGAAACACATTTCTCTTGTGCTCCTGCCACTGAGCCCTGATTCATTCCTTGAAATAGTTGCTTTTGACAACCTTGTTTATTTTCAGGCCTTTCTTCGGTAGTAGAAAATTGTTCAATTTTCTCAGGACTCCATTCATAGACATAAGTTATCCTGATCATAGTTGTATTAGGTTCTCTCTATATGAGCTTACATCATGAGAAAATGAGATGAAAATGGTGTAAGCAGAAGAAGGAGAGGCTGACTGGGAAATATTTTGAAAAAAAGGCCTAAAGAGATGAAAAATGGCTTTCTATGTGTTATACAATGTCTAAACACTTTAAATGTAATAACCAAGACTTATAATTCACAGTATACATAGATAAATTGGTCTTTCTTCAAACAGGCCTTCCCTGTTTCTGGCTCATGGAAGGCCATGTCTAAACTCTTAAAATCATCTAAGGGATGAAAATGTTTTGTTATTCATTTTGAAGACTTTGATTTCTGGTGTACAATCAAGTAATTAATGACATCCTCAAAATGTAATGTCAATAGAATCTTTGGCACTGGTTTTGGTGTGAATTTCTTCCAATGATAGTGTTCTACTCATATCACTAAATTACTGCAAAAACTATTTGTCAGAGCAGCAAAATATTGAGAATATGGCATGCGTATGTTTCACTGCATGCTTTTGAGCAAATTTCTAGGGATAGTTATGAGCAAAAGAGACATGGCAGAAGATCGGGGAAACGTTGCTTGTTTAAAACCTGTATCATATAATGGCACCATGGAAGTTTTAGAGTGTTGCTAAATAGAACCTGGGAAGGTTCAATAACATAGCAAGAAAATTTTCTCATGACATCTCAAAAATCAACAAGACCTCTTCCAACCCAGGCTCAAAAACAGAGAAATGCAACTGTCACAGGAATACAGAATTATTTTCAGGTTTCTCAGAGAATGACTCCAGAGGCCAAGATTGTATAGTAGATTTGGATTCTCTGAGAGTAGGTCATGATTTTGGGGACGTAGAGCTGTGGGAGTAAAAATACATATTCAGTGGAGACCTGTTCATTTTATGTAGGTTACACAGAGTAGGTATGTGAAGTGTCAGTTCTTATATTTCTCATTAGAGGACGCTCAGATGTCAATTTGTAAACAGAGATCATCTTTGTAAAAGGTATCTCCTGAGGCTCAAGTTCCACTCCGACAGATTCTTTCAAATACTTGTCATTTTTGACAGTGTTAGTCTTTGGATTATCCCTTTTGTCACTCTATATAAGCAACTGTTTCAAGCACTCTGAGGAAAATGAAGCTCAAAAGCAAAAGAAAACAGTGGAAAAATGCAGGATGAAAGGAACAGAGACTGACTATGCCGTTATGTGTAGGAAGAATGGTTTGTATATAATCAAAGAAAGTTTGAAGAATTTGTATAGAATAAAATAAACACTTAATATAATCTACATTCATTTTTTTTCCAATTGTGTCATAGATTTTCAGTTTGTTAAGCACATATCTATAAGAGATGTCTGTGAGAGTAACTGCTCAGGACTCCCAAGACCAAATTCTCAGCTCAAAGGAGATTGATTTGCCCCAGAGGGACAGAGGGCACAAAATAAGAGACACTGAGTATATACAGGGTGAGAAAGAAAGGGAAGGAAGTAAGGGAAGATGGGGCAGGGTTGTTTTTCCATGGGGGAAGACAACAGACTGCCTCTGGATAGAGCGAAGGCAGATGTGGTCTGTAGGCAAATGGTGCTTTATATATAGATGAAATGGGAAACCTTGTGTCAGGGTGAGATGTTTTATTTCAATTGGACATGTTAATTTGGTGAGCCAAAGGGGGCTTTTGATTGCTGAACTTCAATACTTAGATAGCTAGACCAAGGTTGTCAACCTCAAGAGATAGAAGTGGCCAAATAAGAGAATAGACTTTGGTGGCCAGCTTTAGGAACGTAATATAACAGTTTTTAGCAAGGCAGAGGAAATCAGGAAAAAAGCCATGCTCACCATACTAGAGATGGCCAGAGTGCCCTTCAGTATCCATAAAAACTCATAAGTTGTGATAGACAATAAATTAATATGTTTGTAACCTATTTTAATATAGTTATCTTTAATTTTAAAGTGAATTGTATATTACTCTTTGTTCATTAATTGTTTTGGCTAAAGTCTTTAATTAAATATTGGAGACTGCCTTAGTTTCAGTTTCTGTTACTGTAATGAAACAATCATGACCAAAGCAACTTAGGGAGGAAGGTTTTATTCAGTTTACATTTCTACATCACAGTTCATTAGAAGTCAAGATAGGGACCGTAGAGGACAGGAACCTGAAGGCAGGTTCTGATGCAGAGACCATGTAGGGGCACTAATAATTGGTTTGTTCTTCTTAGCTTGCTCAGCCTGCTTCCTTAATAAACACAGGACCACCAGTCCAGAGAAGGCACCACCAACAATGCTGTGTTCCCTCTCACCTTGATCACTAATTAAGAACATGCCCTACAGGCTTGGCTACAACCACATCTTATGGAAGAGTTTTCTTAACTGAGGTTCCTTCCTCTGAAGACTTTACCTTGTGTCTATTTGACATAGAACTATCTAGAAGAGGCCCATTTTTTTTCTTTAGCTGCAAATTTTCTAGCATTTCTATTTCTCCACTTGTTCTGGCCTCTGACCTGAGATACACATATTAGAGTCTTCATAAATGCTTATTCTATGCATGTTTTATATAAAAGTACATTGAGTTATTTTCAGATATAATTTATTATATTTATATTTATGAAGATAATAACATGTTAGTCCCTTTAAATTATTCTACAAATTCAAATTATTTCTCATCAAAATAGAAACATTATGAAACGAGAACAGAAATTTAGATGAAAAATTAATATATGGAAATAGTCACTTGAACTGCTAAGAAAATTAGAGTTTCGTGAGCTCAAAGGAAGTTGAAATATATTAAAAGGAAAAATATTAAGGACATATTTTACTGAAAGGACTGGGTAAGTCAATTGGCTAAGTCAATTGGATGATTCAAATGGACTTGTAATGTCACCAAAATGAGCATTTGCTAAAAGCTTTGCCTTTAGCTTGACATTTTTGGGAGCTACAAGAACTTTAATAAATGGGGATTAAAGGAATTTTTAAAGAAACCCCTGAAAAGTCCATAAAATCTAAGTATCTTCCTGTCTCTTTTACATGCTTTTCTCATGGAGAGTTTTTCCCACTGAATCTCCTACAGTTACAGGCTTAAAGAAAACATGTCATCTGACATGAAGCTTGAAGAATGTTTCATATTAATGTCAACTAAAGAGTCATTCATGAACTTTTTGGGAAGTGAATAATTTTATTAAGTGTTGTCTATAAAATGATATCTGGAAAATAATATTTCGATGGGTTTCTCTAATATTCTTGAGCTTTCTAGCATGATAGTACGAATAATTATGCTGCCATGGCTGCTTTAATAACAAATCTAGTTTCTGATAGTGGACTTGAGTACTTATCTTAAAATTCAAAACCATAAGATCAAATCTTTGCAAATGTTGGAAGTAATTATTTATTGAAAACAAGCTAGGACTTTACAAAGACCACATCCTTCCCTTTAACTTCAGTTGATGGATGAGCAAGTCAATATGTCAGCTATAATGAAGAAGAGCATCTCCAGTGCTTTCATTGTAGACATCAGTGTGTCAATGAAAGAACTGATTTTACAGATGCTAAGGGCTTCACTTTGATAAAATATGAGCCAATAACAAACTAAGAATTAAAATTTCAAAACTTTCTGGAAATTATTCTTAGTATAACATCTCTACCCTATTAAATGATTATAATAATTTTAATTACTCATGGTTGTTCTTAGTTTATTTTTAAGTTTATCACCTTTATAGCTTATCATATAATGCATTGGCATTCATACACACCACATAATTCTCAAAGTCATTATGAACATGCACACATCTAGTCTCACCTCATGCATGTAAAGACTATAAATCATTTTAATTTCTCCCCAAAGAAATCAGATGGAGGATTATATTGACCACTGGAAGGAATAAAGTTGGTTGTAGTGGAAGGGCTGGGGTGAATTATACCATAGACATTTTAATATCTAGAAATATGTACTGAGGCAGAGTTGCTGGTAAATCCCACAAACTCACACACACACATACACACACTCATACACACATACATACATACACACACACATTAGATAGATAGATAGATAGATGATAGATAGATAGATAGATAGATAGATAGATAGATAGATAGATAGATAGATAGATATATGTATAATCCAATATAGTCTATTATAGTGCAACAGAAAATTTCAACTAGAGTAAATCTGTATGTGAATCACCTCACCTGATATATACCAAGTGTTGTATATCAGCAGTCCAAACATGGCCATATTCTGTCTTTAACTTAGCCAAGGTAAAAGTTCTTAGCTGGATCAAGACTCCTCCACAAACGCAATTGCTCCAGAAGGAGTAGCCTCTTAACTCTCCAACTTAAGCATTTCCATTCTTCCCATGAGTTCGGCTTCATTGTGTCTGCTAGACTGCTGAGAAGAGGAGGAGCTGCGGAGACACCTGTGGTAAAGAGTTTGTTTTTTAGTTTGTTTCTTATTAAATATAAATGGAGAAACAGCATGTTTCTATGTTAAATGCCGACAGAAATTTTTATCTGATTGTCCTCAAAAAAGTAAACAATATCAAAAGCTGGCATTTTTGGAAAAATGAGACTATATTTTAAGAAGCACAGTGAAATTCTTACAAGTCTTAACATGATCAAAAGAAATTTAATTTAGATGTACTCCACTAGAATTCATCATATATTTGCATACTATTAATGAAAAATTGAGGTTTAATATTTTAAATTTACATTGATAAATTCAGAATTTAAATATTTACTGTTAACTGTATCAAATGTAAAAAAGATTATTTATATGGCTTAAGAACCATTTTAGGTTACCAAATTCCATCACAAATTGCTTCTTGGTTATTTAACTTTCTACACAGAATTAATTTTATATATACTGTGTTGTGCATTGCATTTTGATCCATATGCACATTTTAAACTATTGATAAGGGGATGCTAAATAGTGATATACCTTGCCTTCAAGAAAACTACACTTGCATAAAATATGTAACAACAACTAGAATATTAAGAGAATAACTACAAAATCTTCTGTGAATGATCTATAAAATCATAAGTATTAGCCTAGAGAATTTCATATTATTAGTCTTTATACCATGGTTCTTTTATATATTCCAACAAATCTTTGTGTTAAGAGTGGAATGTAATGATTTGGGTATCTTGAATTAAATATTTCCAGGATGTTACGTTTGTTTATTTATTGTGTGTGTGCTCATGTGCACATGAACAAGTAACTGTGCAGGCACGACAGTGAACACGTAGAAATCATTGGACAACTTGTATATACGGAACTCTACTTTGTCTTGTTACATAGGTTCTCAGGCTGAGAAAGTAAGCTTCTTCACATGGTAAGCCTTCTTTCTTGGTCTACTCAACTTTTTGATAACATAAAATTAACTGCAAACAATACCTAATAGAACAGATACAATGATGTCTCAGTAAAGCATCTTATCAGAATTTAGTGCACCTAAAGTTTATAAGTCATCTGGGGCATGAGTGGGTGAGGTCAGTTCAAGATCTTACTTCTGAATGTAAGAGAGGCCTCTTCTAACTGATTTTTAGTGAGAAAAATACTTGATTTTTCTAAGTTTAACTAGTTAAAACATTTTATTTTATTTTTATTAAAAATTTCCACCTCCTTCCATTTCCCTCCCCTACTTCCATTCCCCCTCCCCTTCCCTCTCCAGTCCAAAGAGCAGTCAGGGTTCCCTGCCCTGTGGG
>NC_022028.1:17873186-17874797 GCF_000317375.1 Microtus ochrogaster | reverse complement strand
AAAGCCCTTCTTTAATAGCACCATGGAGGCTTAAATACCCAGCAGTCAATGGCCAACAGGTGAAAATCCCATCCTCTGATCCTCTAGGCAAGGCACAGCTCTAAGGCTCTAGCAGGGAAGAGCAGCTGAAGGCCAGGACTCCAATTGGTCCCAGCACTTAACTAGCAGAAAATATGTTTAAAGTATACTTTTGATAAAGAACTGTTTTTAAAATATACAGAAAGCTAATAGCCAGCATTCCAAATTAATATCACCTATGAAAATATTGGCAGATATTTCACTAGAGAAATGATGCGGGATTACTAACCATGTGACAACTCATTCATTGTCATTAAACATGACCACCTGTTTAATTCACAAATAAACTGCTAAGTGATTATCATCAAATCATTAAGAGACTTAATATTTTAAGATATATGTTAGTAGAAGTAGTAGTAGTATTTGGTAGCAATCACTAATAGGAACAAATTTCCTGTTGAATTTGAATTAGATGATAACCTGGATATTAATCATACAATGCACTAATAACAAGAACTCTAAATAAAAGCTATTGGCATATGCAAAACTCAGGGATTTTACGTACATACATACATGCATACGCACACACTTGTGGTATTTTTTGAAACAGTTTCTCTGAATAACTTTGGTGCCTGTCCTGAAACTATCTCTTTTTAACTAGACTCACCTTAAAGTTAAAGACATCCACCTGCCTCTGCCTCCCAAGTTCTGGGATTAAAGGCCTACACCACCACCACCTGACTATTTCTCTTAAGATAGTAAACAGTGCCAGGTGTGGTATCACATGTGTTTAATCCCAGGGCTGGGGGGCCAAGGAAGACTGATCTTTATGAGTTCTAGACCAGCCTGGTTCTAGGACAGGGTTAGTTCCAGCACAAACAGAAACCCTTGTCTTGAAAAAACAAATAGAGAATAAACAATGATACATTCTTTAATACTTCTTGGCACTCATCCAGTGAATGAATAAATTCCTTAGTTAACTGATATTCAAGAGTTAATATTCAGAAATTTAGACTAACTATAAAATAAGATAAATAATTACAATAATGTTCTCAATACACTTATGTTTTTAAAGTCCTATAGGATACCAAATTAGCAATCATTCATTAAAATGCAATAGTAATTACCTCACAGTATTCAAAATCTATCAGTCTTGGATAAATAAAAAAAAAAGTACTTCCCCTTGCAATACTTTGATCAAGGACAAATCAAGATTTGAATTCTCTACTGTCTGTGTCTTCTGTGTCTCCAGCCTGCTTGTAGCTTATGGGTTATATTATCTGATCTGTGTCTATCTGACATCTAAGTGTCTTGTCTTGTCCCTCTGTCTTTGTCCCTAACAAATGGATTTTACTCTGTATTTATTGACTAACACAGAAAGTGCCATATGTAGAAGCAATGAGGGATCCTTTACAGAAATCTTTAGATGGGTTTTAAGAGGGATTGAGTCACTCACTTCAATTGATCCCAACTGGCCCAGATAACTAACATAACAGAAAACATATTGCCATCAAGTAACAGCTTTATTCTGTTCCCAACATTGGTGGAGGATATTTATTGCATAAAGTTGTTTACAATTTATTTGATATTTTC
>NC_022028.1:17847094-17872682 GCF_000317375.1 Microtus ochrogaster | reverse complement strand
TCTTAGGTGACCTCAGGCGTATTATTCACGCTATGAGATCCAGCAAAAGTTCTAGTGTCTTTGAATGTAAGAGATGAGTTTATAACACTGTGTCATCACACGATTGTTTTTGATCTGAGACTTACAGAGGCATTACAAATGAACTGAACATTGATTTGTCTCAAAACAGCAGGGTTTCAAAAGAAAAGAACACGCTGACTGCAGACACCAGCAGGAATGAGCTTGCAGGTATTTACAAGGAAATCTTGTGGGAAATGAAGATGAAATTATGTATTTGCCTGCAGTCTCATGTAACTCTAACTGGACACTTGCACCTGAGAAGTCATTTTTTTTAAACTGAAAAGAATAAATTTTATTTCAGAAACCAACACTACCTTCTATATGTTAAATTGCAAAGAATAAAAAAATCTAAATTGAGTTTCATTGAGTGTTTTCTGAATGCATCTTATTCATGAAATGACTCTACTGTGTGTTGATATAGACCGAAAGAAGCAAGCACTTCCCAATTCTTATCTCTTTATTCATTTAAATTTGAGGAAAATGCTAGTTCTTGGCCTTATCTGAAAAAGCTTACATTAATTAATTTTAAAATAAGTGATATTAGAAATGAGCTGAGGTATTTTTCCAATTCAAATATTGTAGAGCTGTTTGAAATATAAAGTTATTGCATGTGAATATTTTGTAAATTCCAGTATTATGTTTCAGAAGAAAAACCAGTGGAATAATTTTCTTTTGGTAAAAATATCTAAATTAGTATAAAATATTAATCAGCAATTTAAGAAATGAAATTAACTCTGTGCTGTGATTTACTTTATGTTTAGAGTAAAAATATTATTACTCTAAAATTTTAATTAAAAAGAGAGATATAAAATGCTTCATATAAACTATTTTTCAAGTTAAGTGTAAGTGAACCAATTCAGGTAATTTAATATAAAGATCTAGGCACATCTTTGGTTTCTTTAATGTTAACTAAGAAATAAAATTATGTACCCATGTTTTAAATTATGGATATTCAAATTTATTTTAAGGATATATATTATAAATTCCACCCACAGAGATGAATAAGACATGGTTTGATCCTCCAAAAGATTTTAAGAAAAATGTTAAAGAAAGTTGACTGACCTTTAAAATTCAAACTAGCAAAATATTCAAGAATGAACGATTGTTTCAAAATATCTTAATATAGTGAATAGCTATGTAACCTGAACAATCTGTATATTACCAGAATACTCATAGTCTATTTCCAGAATATCTACATTCTTCATGAATAAAACTTAATAAAAATCTCATAGAAATGTATGTGCATATAAAGATGAAAACAAATATGTACATTAAAATAATGCCAAGATAGAGGACTTAAAATAAGTTTTAATACCTTTATATTTATTTTTTCTATATATATTCAGCAACTAGCCCAAATTTAAGTTCATAAACTTAAATTTGTAGGCAGACATCTGTAGTTAATGCTTTAGATTTTTTGTGTTTCTTTATTAAGTGTAGACCTAAGTCCAAAAGAAATACCATATTTACTGCTTTTATCAGTAAATTAACAGAAGGTTGCATGAGCAGGGACAGGCTTGGATGGACACTTGCAGCACTCTAGTGGCCGTTCTGCTCAAGTGCAATGGTGCCATTAGCAAAATAAATCACAAGTGGCATAGAAGGTATCGAAACGACAGCACACAGTCACATATTGCATTATTTTTATACTATGCATAATTAAATTTGAGTGCAGTGCATTCATTTTGTTAATTTGCCCTTCTTTCCAATTCTGCACCTTTTAAAGGACAATGCTTGGGGTTTAAAAGAGCAAAGGGACAAAGTGAAGAAACAAAAGTTGAAGAATTCACTACAAGACATAGACCACTTGGTTGGAGAGATTAATTTGAGGTGATGTACTTATTGAGAGAGTAAAACAAAGTCAGATTAATAGTGCTTATTCCTAGAGTTCAATGAACTTTGAGCTTGTCATACGCACACACATCTACTTAGAGGCAAAGTTTTTAGATGTGTAAGAAGATTCGATGGTGAGGATACCTCATACGGCTCAATGAGGTTTGTGCTTCACAAGATGTAATTAGTGCAAAAATGGGTAATAGGATAGGGAGCTTTGAGGAGCTGTATAAATTATGTACTGAGATATAGTAAATGCATCGTCATGTGGCCTGAACAAGTATCTACTTGCCCCATACAGGACAGGAATGGTTGACCAAAGACATTATTTCACCCAGATCCAACTTAATAAACCCATGAGTTTATTTGTACTACTAACAGGAGTATATGTGACTCAAAGGCAGATGGAGCTTAGAAAATCTCATCCTATTGTGAGGGATGACTCTAAGGCCACATCTTTGGCACTCCCTTTAAAAACTGAATACCCCTGTGTTTGTTGGAGACAATCATTCCCCAGCAGTTGCTACAGGTTGCATAGTCTGGGGGAGGCCCTTGTTAATCTTTTTCTTAACTTCCAGAGTCCTGTGAACTCCCCTCTTCCCTTGAGGTCAGGGATATTTCTGTTAGAATAAAATAGTTACAAAAGAGCATCTAAAAATTTTTGGAAATAATTCAGAAATAACATGTGAATGGAGAATCCAGCTACAAAATAATGTGGCATGAAAGTCTGCACAAAAATCAAACTTTTGATTATGTGTAACAGTTCCTTTTAGTTTTATTAATGACTGAATTTAAATTATTGAAACAAAAGATTTTTTTAAATATGTTTTAAACAGCCCATCAACTGAGAGTTATATTCTTGCATTTTTGATAAGCAACCTGACAATGAAACATAAGTTGTCAATAATATGAATGAACTGATGCTTGTAAAGTATCTCTCTCTCTCTCTCTCTCTCTCTCTCTCTCTCTCTCTCTCTCTTCTTTTTTGCCAACTTGCCACAAGTATGAGGAAGGACTATGTCACCTATGAGGAAGGAACCTCCACTGGAAATAGACATAGATATGATCACATAGATATGATCCATTTTCTCTATGAAAGTTTAGAGATCTGTTATTCACCAGAAGGAAGCAGTGTTTTGACTGGAGTCTGTGTCAAACCCTCCTGTAGAACATTCAAGCAGAAGTTATAAGTGAGCTGAGGAACCAGAGCTGCCTGATGGCATCTCTTGCTTTAGAAAGAAAAATGCTTCCTGCTTCTAGCCAAGGATAATAATGGCATTCTGTGGTCTCATGTACCCTGCCCTTAAACTGTCTAGGAGCTTTCTGTCTCCTTCTTTTCATCAACGATAGTAAAAGAGAATATAGAAATAACATGATCAGTTCATTTTATAGCAATTGAACAAGGGAAATTTCACAGCCACAGTAATGCACTATTTAGGAGGAAACAATAGTAATCTCTGGCCAGAGGTTATCAAAACTAGATCCAAGCCTCATAGAATGTACCCACGCCCAAGTGCATATAGGCAGTATTAGTGGGACTCCATACTTAAATCCTACTTCTATACTACAATTTCTCCTAAGCACCTGCAACACATCTCCTTTCCAAATGTCTCTCACTCACACACATTAACATATATCTGCATATAATATATATATAGTTTAAAGTTTAAAAGTGAAAAGCATTTTAGAAATACATCTCATTCCTTTAAAATTTTAAAGTATTATCTAAAAAATACTATTCACTTTACGCATAGTAAATGACATATAAATTGAAATAAATATAGGAGTGCTTTGCAAATGTAGTAGATTAATCCTAACAACATTTTTAATACATCAGGTAGTGAAGATGCTTCAGATAGACTTTCCTGAAAACTATAATTAATGAATAATTAATATAAACAATCATGCTCAAGTTTACTGCCATAATTCATTAATATAATCCATTTGCCACATCAACAGTTTTACTTAAATGCAAGGACGAGCAAAACATTATAAACTGTTTGGAGCAAAATTATTTGACATTACTTGCAAAATTAAATGATGAAATTTAGAAGTTTTACTTTTAAAATGCATTCCTACAACTGTAAGCTGACAGCATGTATTTCATGATGGTAATGTCATCAGGAAATAAATCAGGATTTGAAAAGCCTGGAACAATAGAGTGAGCTATTTAAAAAAGATTGTGTTTTTCTAGTTATATTATTGTTTTTATTTACATTTTCCATTCTAACAATGACATTACTGCTTTACCATAAAACATGTTTATAAAGAAATATCTGGGAAACACCAACAGAAAATAAAATTCCAAAGTCCTATTTTATTCTTGTTCTAACATTAAGAGTAATTACTGTATGTTTACCTTATAATTTTCAAAAAATAAATAGAGATATACCCATGTACACACACAGACAGACAGATGGGCAGACAGATAGACACACACACACACACACACACACACACACACACAAACAGACAGAGAGAGAGATCTGTGCATAAATGACAAATTCAGATAAAGGAAAAAGTTACCATATATATTCTGTTCTATAATATTTTAAAAGTTCATAATTTCTTAATATGAATTGAAGAATTTTTAAAACTCCGAGCATGAATGTTGCACATGTGTGAATGTGTATGTATGTATGTATGTGTATAGTAGCATGTGTGAAGTTCTATGGCAATTGTGTCGCGGTCAGAGGACTTCAGCTGACAGTTTTCATCTTCCACCTTGTTTGACATAAAGTCTCTTTGTTGTTCTCCAGTGCATATGTGAACTGTCCCTGAGACTTCCAGAACTTTCTGTCTTCACCTCCCATCTCTCTGTAGCTAGCAGCAATGGGATTTCAAATGTTTGCTACTAGTGCAGCCTCACATGATTCTCGGGATCTGAACTCATGTTGTCTTGAATACACAGCAAGCACTTTCCTTGTTGAGCCTCCTCTCTAAGCTCAAAAACATTCTTTAACAATCCCAGTTATCTTTGCCTCCTCTCTTTCTAATAGTTTTGCACAAATCTGGCAAAACACTCTTCTCTAAGTTTCATGCACCCTGTCTTGCTCCTCCAGTTGAATGCCTCCATCTGCACAATCCATGTGGTTTACAGATTGGACAAGTGATGCACTGACAGGAGTTTTAGGAAGAAGCTCATTTTTATCCCAAGTCAAGCCACAAAGGGTTTAAGAAACTTTTATAAACAAAAAGGAAAAACTTAAATAAATACCACTACAAAAAAAATTGGAATCAGTAAAGAAGGAACAAACATAGGTGCAATGTGGTTGATAACACTGAGGCATGACTTCCTGTGGGATCTTTCTAGAATCAAAGCAAAATGGACATGTTGTTAGGTATAAGGGTCTCATTATCTATGAGAAAGTGTGCCAGGATTTTAAGAGAAGAAAAGTTCCTTCCAGAATACATTTTTTTCCCTATGTATACTGGAAACACAAGTTTTGGCTTAGAACTTTAGTTTGAGACTGGGAAAAAAAAAGTCTTTGTGTGTACACTAAGTGGCACCATATCAGATCAACAATTTGCCATCCCTTTTAGAGCCGTGGCATAGTTTTGTTTACAGTATACATTTCAAATTCAAAGGCAGTTTTTGTTTTTCATTTTCCTTTAACCTTTCGTAGAGCCAGGTCTTCATCTAATTCATAGAGCTCAGTCATGTCTGGAACCCCATGTTAAGAGATGGGTTCTGCTGAAAAGGCATTCCATGGAGATTGGTGCACAAACCAAACAGAAACTGGAAAGATACCAGACAGGATCTGAACAGATGAGAATTACTAAATGCTTAGTAGAGTACAATTGTAACTTTGACCTTGTAAGAGCCTAAAAGGAATCCTACATCAAACGCAAATTAAAAGTATGCTAATTCAAATATTTTTGTGACATTTCTTACATTTTATACCCACATAATATTTACTAAGGTAAATATAAGATAAATGAATTATAATGATTTTAAACAGAAAATTATGGCATATTTTAAATAGATATTAGCTGTACTCCTCCATAAAGACACAAGAAATGGCCATGAAGAAATGAGTGTTCCAGACCCTGCTTACCCTCCAGAAAGTTACTTTCTGGTTCTTTCTTTTTTTTTTTTTTTTTTCATATTTCAGGTTTTGCAACAGAGGTATAAATCTTTGGAAACTTTCTCACATTATTAGTTGCCTCTGACATTTAATGAAGAAAATCAAACAGTGCCCACCAGTGTCCAATAAATTTATCTTTACTACATGCACAGGTTTAGAAGTCCACAATTTAAATCTAGGTAGAATTTAAAAAGGAAAATGAGCCAAGGTCTGAACTCAATGTGGGAAGGAAAGAGGTTGGTCCTCTGCCAGGAACTGAGACTGCAGCTTTCTGTGTCTCCTACAATTTTGAGAAATTAATGCCACTGCAATTGAAGGGGACTATTACTAGAGAACAACCACCAATCATGTAGAAGAAGTAGTCTGGCAAGTCAGTGCTTACCAACAAGAAAATAAACAAAATCTAAATCTATAAGTGAGTTGAAAGTTTCTGAACTTATCTCAGTCTATGTAGCAAAACTTCCTGGCAACTGAGTCATTTAACGATGTAAGGAAGTCACCAATGAAGTCATGATTTGGAGGTTTTCAGAAATGAGACATTTAGCAGGTAGGATGACTTTTATACAGTGTGAAAAGCTGGGTTTACCTGTCTATTTTGTCACAGGTAAAGTGTGAATGACTAGAAACAAAACATCTACTCCTCTATTGATAGCTAACCATGGTTTAACAATAACAGGACATGAATAATACGTATGGTAAACCAGAAAGTAAACTAAGTTAATTAAAAATCACGTGCAATTTGTAACATTCATTTTCTTTTTGTGTTGCTTACTGTTATCCAAAGACAACGGGGTCTTGATAAAAAAATTTTCTCTGCACAAGATCAGAATCTCAAGCTTAATGAAATTTAGGCAAGGCTCCTGGCAATCTCCTGTGGCAGTAGGTTTAATATTTAACCTCCTGTGATACTCTTTAAGAAAGGGAATAGTTCCTCTCCATTTTTCTGGTAATTTTCAAATGTCTGTCAAATAGATCACAAAAAGAAGGCTTTTGTTGAACACTCTGTGACTTTTCTGGAGTAAGGAAAGATGATTGTCCTAATTGTAGGTTTTTATAAGATGGCTACCATATTGAAGAAGCTGTCACTAGGTGGATTCTAGTCTATTTCTTGTGGGTTTTTTTTTTTTTTTTTTTTTTTTTTTTTTTTTGGTTTTTCAAGACAGAGTTTCTCTGAATCTTTGGAGCCTTTTCTGGAACTAGCTGTAGACCAGACTGGCCTCAAACTTACAGAGATCTGTTTGCCTATGTATGCTTCCCGAGTGCTGGGATTAAAGGCAAATGCCACCACTGCCCGTCTATTTCCTGGTTGTATAGAGCAATAGACTTCTCTCATTAATAAGTATATCTCTCATTAGAGTGGGGAGAAAGTACTTGGCTGTTCTGCCTAGCAACCTTGTTGTCTATCATGGAGCTCCACCCACATCTCCACTGATCTTGCTACTGTTCTCTGAGCAAGTAGTGAGCCATCTAGATCCCCATCTCGTTCTCTCTCTACTGTGGAATAGTGGAAGAACAACAATGTGGCAAGGGCCCCTACAGCTGCAGTGATAGTCCTTGTGGATTCGGCAGCTGCAATGAGCCACTGCTAACAGCTACTTCATGGCTAGATGTTCTACATTCCTTTTTTTAAAAAATGTTCAATCTCATTTCCTTTTATTAAAGTCCAAATTACTATTGCATGATTTGATGCTCAAATAAAAACATTTCCAAGTGGCAGTTTCAGTTTCAATCAAGGAACAATAGCAGTGAGGGTTTTTTTTTTCATTTTTCAGTTTTTTTTCTTGTTTTATTTTATTGTTTAAAAAAGAAAACAAACTATGTTTTTTTTCATTTTACATATCAATCCCAGTTCCCACTCCTTCCCCTCCACCAATTCCTTCCACCTTATGCCCCATCCTAACTCCCCACCCACTCCCCAGAGACGGGGGGCAATGCACACTGCACCAAGGAAAGACCAAGGCCCACTGCATTATATCCAGGCTGACCAAGGTAGTCATTCAAAGAGAATGGGTTCAAAAAAGCCAGTACGAGCAGCAGGGACAAAGCCTGGTGCCATTCCCAGTGGCCCTGCAGACTGCTCCAACCATAAACTGTCACCCACATTCAGAGGTCTAGCTTGGGCCTAGGCTGGTTCCTTCCCTGTCTGGCTGGAGTTGGTGAACTTCCACTAGCTCAGGTGAGCTGTTTCAGTGGGTGTACCCATCATGGTCTTGACCTCTTTGCTCATATTCTCACTCTTCCCAATCTTCAACTGAACTTTGGGAGCTCAGCCCTGTGCTCCTCTGTGGGTCTCTGCCCGACTCCATCATTTGTTTGATGAAGGTTCTATGGTGCCATTGAAGGTATTCATAAATCTGACTAAAGGGCAAGGCCAGTTCTCTCCTCTATTGCTTAGGGTCTTAGCTAGAGTGATCCTCGTGGATTATTGGAAATTTCTCTAGTCCCAGGTATTTTACTAGCCCCATTTGGTTACCTCAATCAAAATATCCCTTTCCTTGCTCTCTATCTCTGTCCTTCCTCCATGTTGATTATCCTGTTCCCTCAAGATCTTCTCCCCCATTCCCTTCTGTTCTCCCTTCTCCACCTACTCCCATGCTCCCAATTTTGTCAGGAGATGCTGTCTATTTCTTTTTCTCAGGGGGGATCTATATACGTTTTTCTTAGGGTTCACCTTGTTACTTAGCTTCTCTAAGGTCATGGACTATATGCTCATTATCCTTTGCTTACTGCTAGTATCCACTTATGAGTGAGTACATACCATGTTCATCTTTCTGGGTCTGGGTTACCTTGCTCAATATGTTTTTTTTTCCCTAGTTGCACCCATTTGCATGCAAATTTCAAGATGTCATTGCTGTATACCACTGAGTAATACACCATTGTGTAAATGTACTACATTTTCTTTATCCATTCTTTGGTTGAGGGGCATCTAGGTTGTTTCCAGTTTCTGGCTATTACAAATAAGGCTACTATTGGAAAGCCCATCAAGGCTCATTTCCTCTGGAGTGGATATTCCCAGTTGATTTAAAAAGTTGGTCTCCATGATGGCATTGGGTCCTGCTTTGTTCTTAACCACCTCCAAGATGTGAACAGGTCTAGCAAAACCATTTATTTGTCTACATGTTTGCAAAACAGCATCAGTGATTATGGACTCAGGCACCAGATCATAACCATCAATGTTTTTAAACCTTTATACAATTCCCAGGCATCAATGTCTGACTCATTGACGTATGTCACCAGTAAACATCAAACTCTGTCAATTCTAGAGTAAGTTGCTTACAATGCATTTCCTCTTTGCTTAGGCAATATTATATCCTTCTGAGTTTTTTTTTGAAAAGTTTAAGACAGATAGTTATAGTTTTCCTTAGTTATGATAAAAGATAAATTAGATATGAAAATTTATACTCACAAAGAAATACTACAACTCTATTGCTTGATACCTGTTTTGGTTATAAGTAATTTTACTATGTTAAAGTTAAAACTTTCCTTTTTAATTAGACAGAAAATGGGAAATGATGTGGAATATCCTTCTGCATTTGTGTTGCTTTTATTGGTTGATTAATAAACCTGTTTTGACCAATGGTTTAGCAGAGTAAAGCCAGACAGGAAATCTGAGCAGAGAGAGAGTATGCAGAGTCAAAGACATGCCATGTAGCTGGCAAAGGAGGTAGACATTGGAGCATTATCAGTAGGCCACAGTCTAATGGTGATATATAGATGAATAGAAATGGTTTATAGTTACTTAATAAGAAGCCTGAGCTAATAGTTTAAGCATTGTTGTAATCAATATAGTTTCTGTATGATTTGGGTCTGGGCTAACAGGAAAAAAAGAAAAACAACCAGTCTCAGACTACACTCTATTGCATTCAATTTGTAGAACCAACATTTACAAATCCAAGGCTTCTGACACCTGCTGTTAGCAGCCTCCTGTTCCTTGCTTATATTATTTTAATTGGAAATGTAGGTTAGGGTTAGGGTTAGAGTCAGAGTTAGGGTTAGGGTTATGGGTCAGAGTCAGGGTTAAGGTTTCTGTTGTCTTTGGTTTTCAGACAGGTTATCTGTTCAAACCTACATGATGAATCATGACTGGCTCAAAATAGTCATGACTGACGTAAAAAAAAAAAGTAGTTATATAACCAGTAAGGGTTGCCAGACATAGTACAGGGCTTAATATATGGACAATTTTCATGTCCCAACTATTGTAATAGATGTAGTTCAAGAATGATTCACAATTTATCCTAAATTCTAACTTAAAATGTTTGCTTTTACTTCTGTTTTTAAAATCTGGTACAAACTCAGACTAAATTTGTATCAGTGAAGCAGAGTAGTAAGGCTTCTTGTATAATCCAAATCAATTGCTAATAGTTATATTTTTGGTTTCAGATTGTTCTTCCTTCCACATACAAAGCACACTAGTTATAGTGCTAAGAGATGTATTTACTCAATTTTTTCTCTCAGCATTTCTTACACTGACTTCCTGCTCAAGAAGTAGTGATTTCTTTACTATGTCACTCCCCCGCCTATCTCTCAATTACATTACAGGACAGAACAAAATGTAGAAAGTTACAATCTTCAAAAAAATGAGCCTCATACATGGGGTGATGATGTAGTGCTTTTATGTAGGGTTCAAGGATTCGAGTCCTCAGAGTTTATCAGGCATCTTCCTCTTTCACTCACAGTTAGCTTAGCTCTTTGACATGTGCTAAATGCATGTGGTTGTTGTTAATTTTCTCAGTCTATTACATTTGGTTTTACAAGGAACAAAAATCTTTCCTAGATACTTGATAAAAAAAAGATATCTATTATGCATTTTGACATGTCTCCTTCATGAACCTCTTCCAGTGTCATCCGCAATCTTCCTGGAGTTTATAAGAGCTGTAGAAAAATGCTATTTAATATTTACAACCATGTCCTAGAAAAACAAGACACTGCTGTTTTCTACTTGTGTGTTGTCTAGAAATCAGCAAGCTTCTCCAAGCTATAGGCTTCATGCTTTGCTCTGAGTTAAAAGAATTGGAAATAGTTAACCACGGACACATACAGAGAAGATCTCTTCAGCCTGAATCAGTACATTGCTTAAAAACAGAATTAGAATGTTGATTCTGTAAATATTTTGAGTACTACATTTAAAATATATTTGCAGTTTATTTAGATCTCTATCAGTGATTTATATAGCTCATGTGGTTATAACAAAATATTCTATGCTGTGTTTAAAAGTATTAAAATTATACTTGACAAACTCTTAGATCATAGAAATTCCCAAGATCAAGGCATTCGCTTTATTGACTTGATACCAGCTGAAGGCCTCTATGCAGACATGGCTCTTCCTTCTGGTGTTTTGACAGAACACAGGTAAAGAGTATCTCAGTGATTATTTGTAATAGCTTTGAACCCATCCACAAGGCGTGTGACCTCCTAAATGCCTCATTTCCTATCACGATTGCTGGGTCCAGCCAGGTTTATTCATCTGTGCTGGGGTAAGAGTGTGGATGGAGGGATTAAGAAAGAAATAGACAGGAGACAACAAATAGAGTAGAGTCAGGAGGGCAACTATTAAATAGGAAGATTTGCCTTATGTTTATTTCTCCTAGCCTTTGTATACCTCAATCCAGAAAGGAGCGGGATGGTGAAAGACTTGGTTACCAAGCTACAAAGAACAAAGTGATTACCATTTTAATACACAAAACATCAAGTAACCATACCCTAGGTCAAAATATTCTGTTATGTCAAACCTTCTGTCATATAACCTTGAAGGACAACGAATAGGTCTGCATTCTTTGACCTTTAGTAAAGGTGGAAGAGATCCACTTCTGTGGCTCCCACAAACCATCAATTCTGCTTGAGGATGTCAAACAAGGACATTAAGGGGACATAATAATTCTGATAATATCAACTACAATTGCTCTAAAATCAATGAAGAAAATCTTTCATAATTGAGATATGTCAATGGCAAATAGAACTATTTATGTTTTGTATCAGATTGGTTTTCTGAATAATTGATTAGTAAGGAAAGAAATGTGTCATTGATTTGTTGATTTCAAGATCTACGCTATAAAAATAAATTTCCCAAAAATTTTGTTAGTTTTTATTCACAACATAAAAAAGTGGAGTGGAATGAATAATGACCCCCCAAGATGTTCAGGACCTGTGAATGTAATCTTCACAATAGGGTGAGAATAAGGTAATGAGGTATTGTCCTGTTCTGGATAAGTGTGGTATACCTTATACAATCACCAATCCTCTTACAAGAAAAAACATGGGTCAGATGAAAAGAAATTGATATGAATATACAAACAGAAACAAATTTGGGATGCATTTTATTTTGTGTCTGTTGCTGTGATAAAAAAAAACCAAAACACCATAGTCAAAGCTAGACAGTGGTGGCACATGCATTTAATTTCAGCGCTCAGAAGTCAGACAGGCAGATTTCTTGAGTTTGAGGCCAGTCTGGTCTACAAGATTTAGTTCCAGGACAGGCTCCAAAGCTACAGAGAAACCCTGTATCAAAAACCAAAACAACAAAACAAAACAAAGCAAAAAACAAACACCAACAAAAAATTTAAAAGCCACCATAGTCATAAGTAGCTTGGAGAAGGAAAAACTTTATGATAACTTACAACTCTGCTTCTTCTTGAGTTCCTTCACTAGTCAGGAACTTCACTCACTCAATGAGGCTGAGTGTTCTAAAGTCTCTCACTCTCTGCATAATGTTTGCCTGTTGGTCTCTATATTTATTCCTCTCTGCTGCAGGAGGAAGCTTCTTTGATAATCATTGAGCAAGGTACTGAAGTATGAGTACTGCAGAATGTAGTTAGGGGTCGTTTTATTGCTATGTCTCTTTAACAGAACAGTAATCTTTGGTTTTCTCTTAGGTCCCTGGCCTATCTTGTCTCAGGTTTTTTTGTCACCCATGTAGTGACCTGTACAGCAGACATGTGGGGTTCTGGGGACAACTTTGTGAAATAGGTTCTCTTTTTCTACCATAGGAATTTGGGGGAACTGCAATTAGGTTACCCATGAGCCATCTTGCTAGCCCTTAAATTCTTTATACTGTTGTCATTTAATTTTTGAGAACTCTAATGAAACTTATATTTCCTCAAACTTATTTTTGTTCATAAATAAGATAGAAAATTCCTTGTTACCCAGAAGGAAGTGGGAACATTAGGTACATTTCAGCTTCTTTTTTTTTTTTTAATTTTAATGCTTAGAAATTGTATCTCTGTAGAATGTTAGATCGTTTTCTTATGATAGGTTTTTGAAACTAATACAAATGACAGACTAAGAAATCAAAGAAGTACTAAATGTGAACAGAAGAATTTTTGAAGTTTTCAGGAATTTTTGTAACAGAATTGGTTGGGGTGATGAGGGTGGCTGTTGAGCCTGTCCCATTGGGTTGTAAATTGGTAAGAAAAACATGCTACCTAACATTCTCACTGCTTCTCTTCAGCTTGTATTTCATGACTTTAACTTTGAAAAGATGACTGACTTTTGAAAGAAAATTAAATCCAGGTATTTTTCAGTACCACTTAAGACAAAATCAAATAGTCTGAATCGTTTTCTGCATCTCAGACTCACAGGAGAATAATGTTACTAGAGAATCTTGTCTCTCATTTCCTTTTGCAAATATTTCTCAAATCTATCACTTTTCTATAAATATCAGCACCCTGTTCTATTATCTAATCAAAAGGAAATTTATGTTAAAATTGTTATGAGTTGCCTCAATTCTATTGTAATTCATGTTATTATTGTCTCTTCAGTATCTTCTTGGGCCTATTTCCTGGTAATAGACTTCTCCCATGCTAAACATGGGTTGATCATCACTGTTGCCTGCATTCTCTGCAGACAATTCCCAGACAAACTGACCATCTGAGATTGAGCGTGTAACTAGAAAGTCATTCCAGCCTGGGTGTGGGTTTTTTTTTTCCAGCACACCTTATAGACAGGTTTCCAAGTTGTTTTAAGCATTGTGTGAAATTGCCTCTAACCACATTCCCTGCCCATAGAGAAACAAGACCTAAGAAAATGAGTGAAAATGAAGAGAGGAATAGTGGAGAGACAAGAAAAATTCTATTGCTTAAATTCTCAGGCCACATTTGAAGAACTGTAAAAAGGCCTGCTGCCAAGGAAATGAAATCAGCATTTTCAGGAAGATGTGTGCCTGAATTTAGCCCTTCATGTTTTGTATTTGGGAAACAGTGACCACCTTTGAATTAATGGGTAATTAAAAAAAAACAACTCAGGACATATTTGTAGTTTCTTTTGTGGAAAAGAAATATATGTAGAAATATAGAAGTGCACCTTCTAGTTTATCCTATGCAAAAAATGTAGAAGTATCAATTTTAGATCCTCAATGTGCTTCGATTTTTATTCCTCAGACATGTATGCCTTGAATCTAAGATGAAAGGAAAGTAGTTGAACCACGATGAGTCAGTCCAACTATTTCTAATGCTTAGCTGAAACGAATGGCTTAGGGCTGCAATTCCAGCAAATTCGGAACATTTGGAGAAATTAAATGAATAGGCAGTATTAAGGCCAGACTTCTTTGAACTATACTACAGAAGTACATAAATATGTCATATGTAGAGCCTGCAGGTAAAATAGGGGAAGTTCTTCATTACGAAAGGTCTTGTGGACCAGCACTTGGCCCCTTGTTATTTCTATCCATAAAAAGGTGCTTTCCCCCAACAAGATTCACCTCATTAAAACTGATTTTTTTCTTCTTTTTTTTTTATTTTTTAGAATTTTAGGGTATCATTTATTCATTTTTTTATTGAGAAAAGGAAAAAAAGTTTCCCCCTCCTCCCAGCCTCCCATTTCCCTCCCCCTCCTCCCACCCTTCTCCCCCTCCCCCACTGCTCTCTCTCTCCCTCTCCAGTCCAAAGAGCAGTCAGGGTTCCCTGCCCTGTGGAAGATCCAAGGTCCTCCCCTCTCCGTCCATGTCTAGGAAGGTGAACATCCAAACTGGCTAGGCTCCCACAAAGCCAGAACGTGAAGTAGGGTCAAAACCCCGTGCCATTGTCCTTGGCTTCTCATCATCCCTCATTGTTCGCCATTAAAACTGATTTTCTATTACAGTTCTTCTTAGTGCTGAAAAACCCACAGGAATGTGTTTCAGTAGGTTCATTTTAATATGAAGTGTACTCAGATTAATAATTTCATATTCTCGGTATCCTTAAGACTCACAGAATGTCATTCATTTTACTGAAAAGACACTTTGTCTCAAAAACTTTAAAATATCTGAATCTGTTTGTTACTTTATCTTTGGTTAGTATGTGATGTCATAAAATGTTACATGTGATTTAATACACCAATACAATGTATAATGTCTAGACCAGGTAAAACATATCACCTCAAATGTTCATGATTTTTTTTATTTTGAATATTTATTTTAAAGGTTTCCAAATTAATGACCAAAGTAGGCATCTTAAGTTTAAAATTTAGAAATTAATCTTCTAAAGCTTATGGGAATAATAAAGTTAACAACAGTAAATAATATTAATAAATTACTGAGAATCTAGGTCTTGAGCATTTTTATAACCTAAAACGATATGCATATAAAGTGATGAATATGTTGATTAGCTGGATTTAGACATTCCACAATGCATACATATATCAAAACCTTGTTTCACATAAAAATATATTGTTTTTGTCAATTACACTTTAGATTTTGAGTTAAAATCAGAACTATGCAATACAAATCAAATATACAATGGAAAAAATAGCCAATTAAACCAAGATCAATTTCTTAGAAAATTTTAATTAAACAAGACTGAAGAGATATGTGCTGTTGGTGATCCACTTGATTCTCCTTAAAGAAGCATAGCTCCTCATGGAAACTGTGCTACTGTGAACATTTTTCCATAAGAGATCATAGATTTTCTCATAATAATAAAATTGTCCTTTTCACCCCCCAAATGATGGTGAAAAAAACCCTTCAGTTAGAAGCTATTTCCTCATCTGCTAGGATATTCTATAACCAGACATTGATTAGCACTTTGTTGCAAGATAATCTAACACTGTGGTGCAATTTGTAATCCAAATCAACACCACAAACAAGAAATGTAAGTTTCTGGCATTTTGAGGTCTGGGGAAAATACATATTATAGGATTGTGAGTTAGGATAACTGTTGCTAAGAATTGCTAGAAATAAGAGTGATAGAAGAAGATATATTAATGGGAGAGTTTTTAAAATTTGAAAAATTGTGTGATTCCTTGACATTATTTAAAGTAACTTTCAGCTCCTGAAATGATCTGGTAGCAGAGGAAGCCCAGCATGGATGTTTATCATTAAAGCCAATTTATCACAAAAAGATATTTATATGAGAAAGGAATAAAAACTTAATTTCACTTCATATAAATAATTGTAATTAATGAAAATGTATATTCTATTTTATTGATGTATAGTTTGTATGCAATGAACTGCTTATATTTAATGTGTGCAATTAAAAAAGTTCAGAAATGTGTCTACATCAGCAAAATTCTCTAATTCAAGGTAATAAGTATATTTATCACATCACCAAAAATTCTAAATATGTCTCTGTATCCCTTCCCCCCTGTCTGTTCCTGGGATATGAAAATAACTGTTGTTATTATAAAATTACTACACTAGTAAGTACTTATCTATAAGTAAGGGTGAGTTTGTCACTGAATATTGCTCATAAATGTGATAGGTTTTTTTTCAGTTTCTAATGAAACTAAGAAAGATTTTTTTTAAAAAAAACAAGAGAAAGAGTGAAGGGAACAAACAGAATATTTATTGGAGCATTTTCTGATGGTTTACTTTCAATTGTCAACTAGCTACAACTTAGAATCACTTAGAATTTTAGGAAGAAAGTCTTAATGATGAATTTTCTGCACAGGATTGACCTGTAGGCATTTGTGTGGGCGTTTTCTTAAGTTAATTAATGTGGGAAGACCCAGGCCACAGTGAGAGGCACCATTCCATAGACATAGTGTATTAGAATAAAAAAAAAATCAAGCTGAGCGCATTCAAACAAGCATGTAGCCTGCATGAATTTATTTCTGTCTGCCCCTGATGGTGAAATGTAATATGCAAAGTCATCTCAAGTTCCTACCCTTCTGGTTTCCCTGTAGTAATGGACTATAAGCTAGAATTGTGACCAAAATAAATCCCTTCTCCTGTAATTTTTTTGTTAATATATTTTATCATAGCACCAGAAATAAAACTAGATAACATGTTATATTAGTAGCCAAGAATCGGTTTCTAGACAACAGTCTGAGGAAACAAGGTTAGACAGAAAGATACCATAAAATATAATTGATATGGAAAAGGAAGACATCAAGTATCCCTAAGCATCAAAGGCAAGTTTCTTACTTACCTTGAACTGGCAGTGATGCTGGAAAAACATTCATGATATCACTGCACCTTGTTTACCCACAGCCATCCTGTTATGCAACAACATACCAGAAGAACTCGCACATAATTAAGTATTATATAGTTCCTATTTATAAACCTTCCTCAATTTCACCACACTTTGTAGTCTCTGGCAATCACCATTCTGTTCTCAGCTTTTTAGATGGAAACTGGGTCTTGCATTTGTTGCTGCTTTCTCAACACAGGGCCTGACTTTTGTGAACTGTCATGCCATATACTCAGTTTACTCCATATTGTTCTGATTCCAAGGTAATTTAGTCTTATCACCATAGCCAGCAATTTCCAGTTAAGATGGTCCTTGCAGAATGTATATTTCCTTCTCAGTAGCAATGTCTTCTCTAGCTTGATGCAATTCCCTCTCAAAATTACTCCAACATTCTGGTTAAACCATTGGATATGAGAGTTTCACTCACAGTCATACTATGAGTACCAATAAGTGTTAGCAGTAGCTTTGTAGGTTAAAGGTGACACAAGTTGTAACTTAGTTTGTGAATAACACTGTGTAGAAATTCAGACATAAACAAAAGTGAAGGTGATTTCATGAGCATAAGAACTCACAGGGCACAACGCACCTTCTTCAGCACAAAGCTAACTAATCAAAGTGTGAGTCACTAGGTGTCAGGGAACAAAATCATATAGGTCAATCAAACGGTGTTTGTAATATCTGAGCATTTTCAGAAGTATATAAATGGGGACTGGAGTGATGACTTATTGGATAACAGCACTGTTTGACCTTTGACAAGGCATGGATTGTATTCCCAGCACTCATGTGGCAGATTACAACTATCTATAATTCCATATGCAGGAAATTGAAACCCTATTCTGGTCTTTGATGCCACCAGGAGCACAAATGGTGCTCACACATATATGCGGTAATCACCATATACATAAAATAAAATCAAAATAACTTAAGTTTATGCATAAGATGTGTAAATAAACATAAATAACAATAAAATCTATGAGTTTTGCAATGGCCTTATATCACCAAATTTGTCACTCTCTAAAATACAATCAAAATTGTGTTTACATTCAAACTTGAATGGAATTTCCAGCTGAAGCATGGAACAAGCTTACTTCTTAAACTTTGTTATCCAACGTCAATGGATGACAGGAGGCAAATGATAAAATAAATGGAAACCTTTCTTGACAGTAAGAAAGAAAGGTATACAGCCAATTGCAGACTCTCTTCCCATTGTAGTAAAAGTAAAACACAGATGAGAATTAATTCTTAAAGGGCATGCCAACTGGACCAACTTTCAGGCAGAGAGGCTAAGACACTGCCTCTTAAAGCCAGAGGACTTTACTGAAGTACAAAGTCAATGATATCTTACTTAGAAAAACACATTGATTTAGACAGCAACAGTGACTATCAAAACATTTTTCAGATTATTTTATTTGGAACATTAAAAAGGAATCAATAATAGCCATAGAACTTTGTCAATTCTACAATTATATGCCAAAGTGAAGTAAAACTTTGGTGAGAGGCATGTTTCAGGCAAGAAAAAAATTGTATCTAGGGTAAAAATTTATTGTTTACATCTTGAAGAAGAAGTAAAGGTTATGTGCATGATTAAATGTCAAAAGGAAATGCTGAAGAAGAAACAAGAATTATGCGATCAGCAACACAGTATGCATAATGGGATTTCAGTGGAGGAAAAAAGCATGCCCGATCATTATACACCTCATACAGAGGAAAATCAATGGGCAAAGGTAGAGAAACAAACTTATTCCATTGAATAAATTACAGCTAAAATCCACAAAACTTCAAAAGAGTGTACACTTTTAAGTTATCAAAACTAAGCATGTAAAATAAAGGAAACTCTGATCTTACCGAGAAGGAAAATAAGATGAGTGCTCTAAAACCAGCATTAAGATGGAAAAAGTAAAGCTAAGCACCCCTTTCATCTCATAGATATATATTATGTTTACTTATATATTAAAAAGAAAGATTCTTGTGTTGAAATTCAGTGAAAACTAAGTGAATATTATATTGAGGAAACTGGAATTTTAAGTGACTTAGAAAATTTGAAAGTAATTAGTGAGAAAAAAAGTAGAAGAAAATTGAGTTAAAATTCTGAGTGTAGTAAATACTATACTATACTATACTATACTATACTATACTATACTATACTATACTATACTGTACTATACTACAATACAGTGTAATATAATATATAATGTTGGTGTCTTTGGGTTTCTATTGCTATAAAGACACACCATGACCATGGCAACTCTTATAAAAAATAAATTTAAGTGGAGCTTTCTTAAAGTTTCAGAGGTTTAGTTCTAGTTCATTGTCATCATTTTGTGACATAGTTGCATACAAGTAGACATAGTGCTGGGGATGGAGTTCTACATCTTGTTTTACAAGCAACCGGTAGTGAACTTTGTCACACTGGGCACAGCTTAAGCAAAACCTGCCTCCATAGTGACACACTTTCTCCAGCAAGGTCATGCCTACTCCAATAATGGCACACTTCTTAATAGTGTGACTCTCTATGGCCCAAACATTCAAACACATGAGTCTATGGTATCCATAGCTATTCAAACTACCACAGTTGACTTACAAAGTAGAATCAAAAATAAAGGCAGTGTTGCAAAAAAGTGTGACCTGAAAATTTTGCTGTCAGGTTCTATATACAATTACATAAAAAAATTCATTACTATATGATGTTTTATTCAAAATATAAAAGTTTTGAATATTATGATATTCAAATTTTATTATTCTAATACCAAACTTTATTGCTTGTAGTAATATAATTTTAGAAATATAGTTGAATACACAGATTGTAGTTTGCAAGTATCCACAAAATAATCAAAATTTGCTGAACTGCCCTGAAAATTAAAATCTGTAAGATTAGAAATAGTAGTCCTGAGGGTAGGCTCTCCCAAAACCCATATACATCCACTGGGCCCCGCCAAACTCCTAGTCCCACCCCTCCCCCAAACCCGCCTATCCTCCTGCAACCTTGGTGGAACTCTGAAACACAGTTTGCTCCAATACTGACAGGACCGAAGAGGTAAGTGAACAGCCACACAGCAGGACACCGCACTGTCTAGGACCTCCACAGTGGGACAAAACCCTAGACCCCTCCTCCAGCTCCCTTGGCTTTTTAGAAATCCAGCAAGACGTTTCCTGCTGGTCGGCTACCCCCAAACCTACACCTATCCACCAGTCCCTCCAAGCTGCTAGCCCTACCCTGCCTAAGAGCTGAGAGCTCACTACAACACTGAGGGAACCAAGAAACACATCCAAGAGAGTGAACCAGGAGAGAAGACCAAGAAAGCAGGCTTATAGAGACTTCAGAGGCTTCCTGAGACACAGGCACAGACACTGACAGTACAGAGCAAACCCAGAAAACCTCCCAAACACTCAGACAGCTGCCACAAGGATCAGATCAAGACACAAATACACTGCTGGCCTCATTTAAAGGAAGAGATGGGTAGGCACCAATGTAAGAATTCACCTAACAACTGGAGTGAAGGCATAGGACAGTTCCCACATTTATGCATAAAATTTATCTATATTGTTTGTTCTCCCATTGGGACATTATGAAATTGTATTTAAAACAGCAAAGAATGGAAGGTAAAAGAGTTGAGCAGAGTTTCAACTCATTCTTCCCTAAGGAGGAGGCAGATTTCAAAGTTTAAGTCCAGACAAATGAGAAGCCTCAGAGAATATATCCAGCATTTCCAAACAGAACCAAGAGTCTCTACAGCATAGTAGTCACATTGTCTAGGAAACCTGACCTTACACCCAAAATAACAGCACACTGAATGTGTGACTTACAAAGACAATGAACTTGGATGGAAGAAAGAATGGTTAAGAACAATCAAACCTGAAACTGAGGACAGAGAACAGAGGTGAGAAGAGAGATTGAAGGAGTGAAAGAAAACAAAACATTCAAAATTTACACCTCCTCCCTCCTCCCATTTCCCTCCCACTACCCCACACATCCTCCCCTCTCCCACTCCAGTCCGAAAAGAGGGCAGGGTACCCTGCCCTGTGGGAAGTCCAAGGCTCTCCCCTCTCCATCCAGGCCTAGGAAGGTGTGCATCTGAACAGACTAGGATCCCAAAAAGCCAGTACATGCAGTAGAATCAAATCCCAGTTCCATTATCATTGGCTTCTCACTCAGCCCCCATTGTCAACAACATTCAGAGAGTCCGGTTTGACCACATGCTCGTTCAGTCCCAGTCCAGCTGGCCTTGGTGAGCTCCCATTAGATCAGTCACACCACCCTCTCAGTGGGTGGACGAACCTTGTGGTCCTGACTTCCTTGCTCATCTTCTCCCTCCTTCTGCTCTTCAACTGGACCTTGGGAGCTCAGTCCAGTGCTCCAATGTGGGTTTCTGTCCGGACAAAGGTTCTATGATGATATTCAAGATTGCCCCTCAATGGAAAAATGTATAAAGAAAGTGTGGCACATAAACACATTAGAGATCTACTCAGAGGTAAAAAAAAAAAAAAAAAAAAAAAAAAAAGACATCTTGAATTGTGCATGCAAATGGATGGAAATAGAAAACACTATACTGAGTGAGAAAACCCAGACCCCAAAAGATGAATATGGTATGTACTCACTCATTAGTGAATTCTAGTCATAAACAATGGATATTGACCATATAGTTCGTGATCCTAGAGAAGCTAAATAATAAGATGAACCCCCCCATAAAAACATATATAGATCCTCCTGGAAATTGGAAGCAGACAAAATTGCCTGGCAAAAGTTGGGAGTATGGGAGTGGGAATGGGGTGGGGGGAAGGGGAGAGGGGGAGAGAGAAGGGAGAAGGGAAGGATTGAGGAGAGCTTGGGGGAGTGGGAAGGTTTAGATGGAGGAAGGGCAGATATGGGAGCAAGGAAGAAGATATCTTAATTAAAGGAGCCATTTTAGGGTTGGCAAGAGACTTGGCTCTAGAGAGGTTCCCAGGTGTCCGAGGGGATGTCCCAGCTAGGTCCTTGTGCAGTAGAGGAGAGGGTGCCTGAACTGGCCTTGTCCCATAGGCAAAAATTTTTTAAGTGAATTCTCATGCTATTTTTTTCAACTAAAGAATATTTTAAACATTTGATTCACCTATATAAATGCTAACACTCTTGGGCTATTTTTAATAAGATACATTTATAAGAAGAGCGTTTACAGCAATAGTTAAAATTCCAATTAAGGAAAACTATAATATGCATATAATGAATGATAGCAAAGCTAGTTAGTCTCATTCATGATAATACTAGAGACCAATCTTTCCATAAATTTATTTCCAAAGGCACTGTATTATCAAAAAACAAAGGCAAAGACTTAATTAAGTCTTAAAATAGAGTCTGAAAAATTAATTGCATTTGCTAATTAATTTGCAAGTCAAACAACTGAGTGATAATATATTAAGTAAATACAGTTTCGGTGTGTCAATGGCCTAAAGCCCTTCTTTGTTCAAATTTAATGCAGCCTGTTCCTGAGAGTTTCGTTAATTTCAAAGTAGGCTAATGGTCTGAAATTTGGGTCAGGATGCTTAAGGATATTACTAAGCAGAGTCCTTTGCTCCTCTTGAATTTTGTGGCTTATGCAGAGTCATGCCCTCTTACTCATTTACACAAAGGAAAATGAAGAGCTGCTGAACAGAAAGCTTATGTTGGTCTGACATAGAAAAATGGTTTTCTCTAAACTGGAGACCTAATTTTCTGAGGCGTATGAAGAAAAATTAAACCTTTCAAGTGATAATAATTTCCTCTAATTTAGGCAGCCATGTTTTCAAGAAAACATCATCATATCAATATATGAAGTATTTATATAAATTGCATGCCATTTATTAATGTAAGATAGTGGTACGAAAGCAGAATAGTAAAATTATGCAGCAGTAATACTGATACATGCATTACTTTAGATTGATGTGTATGTATGCCATATATCTTAATTATTCACCTGCCTCTTCTCACTTCTGATTTCTGTAATATAGACCATCGTCCTTGTTCTTTGCTTCAAAACCATTTCTCTTGTGAAATGAGAGACTGGCTGTTAAAATGATGTAGAAAACAGCTAGAGCTATCTGTAGACTAAGAAACAAAGAATGCTCGTGAGGTGGCATGGTGGGTTAAGGTGCTTGCTACCAAAATGATGACCTGAGTGCAATTCCTGGAACCCATGTGTTGGAACAGATACTAAATAAATAAGCAAAAATGTAATAAAACAAAAGGCCTTATTTTATATTTTAAAGCAATAGTGAAAGCTCAAATAAATAAAACTGGATATTAAAAAGGAGACATTACAATTAAAACAGCGGGAATGCAAAGAATCACTATGCTGAAACCACACAAGATTACAATTTCTTTCTTCGTTGTCTTAGAGTTTATATTGTAAAACTATTTTACTTACATATTTCGGCTCTGTTGAGGATTTTTGTTTCTTTGTTTGTTTGGTCTTGGTTTTTGGTTTGCTTGTTTGATGCTATTATGAATGGCATCGCTTCCCTGCTTCCTTTCTTAATAAGTTTCTATGGTAACTACTGACTCTGGCACGGTAACTTTGCATCCTGCCACCTGCTCAAAGTGTTTTTCAGGTCTCAGAGTTTCCCTGTGGAATCTTGACAAACTCCCTCATACAGAATAGTGTCATCACTGGACTTCAGTTTCTTTTCCCCTGTGTTTAGTTCTCTCATATCCCTCTCCTGCCTTATTGTTCTAACGCTTCAAGAACTACATTGATTAGGAAGGTGAAAGTGTATACACTTCATTTGCTCCTGATGTTAGTGGCAATGTATGAATTTTTCTGCAATAACATGATACAGGCTATAAGTTTATTATACATATTTTTAATATGTTGAGATATGTTCTGTCCATTCGCAGCCTCTTATGGTTTTTATGTTTTTATTATGAATAGATTTAGATTTTGACAAAGGCTTTCTGACAGCATTTGAAATGACCATGAGATTTATGCCTTTACTTCCATTTATGTGGATTTGATCATGGTTTAGTGATAATTTTTATGTTTGTTCTTGAATTTGCTTTACGTTTGTTTTATTGAGCATTTTTGTGTCTGCGTTCATCAAGAAAGTTACTCTATAATTATCTCCTTTTTGTTGTTAGTAGAAAACATGTTTTGATATCAGGTTAATGCTGGTCTCAGAAATGTTTTGCAGTAATTTTTCACTTTTTTCTATAAAATAATTTAAGGAGAACTTTATTAGATCTTCTTTGAAGGTTTGAAATTCTTTGCTGGACACCTCTTGCTTTGACTTCCTTTGTAATGGTATGTTGTAGGATTGCTTGGCCCACTAGCTCTAGCTTCTTATTGGCTAACTCTTACATCTTAATTTAACCCATTTCTATTAATCTGTGTATCATCATGTGGCCGTGGCTTTTCAGGTAAAGTTCTGGCATCTGTCTCTGTGGGGCTACATGACTTCTCCTGACTTTGCCTATAATTCGTGATCCTAGAGAAGCTAAATAAGAAGGTAAACCCAAAGAAAAACATGTAGTTATCCTCCTGGATATTGGAAGTAGACAAGATTGCCAAGCAAAAATTGAGAGATTGGGGATAGGGTGGAGTAAGGGGTAAGGGCAGATGGGGAGAGAGAAGTGAGGAGGAGAGGATGGGAGAGCTTGGGAGAAAGGGATGGTTGGGATGGAGGAAGAGTGGATATGGGAGCAGGGAAGTATATATCTTAATTAAGGGAGCCATTTTCTTTCAAACCACGATACCATAGGTCTATGTTTCTCCTCTGGGGCATTGATGGTCATACTGACAATAGTCACTGGGAACCCTCCTATAAAATCTCTACCAGTACAACTTTTATAGATTTCCTGTTGGAACCTTTTGATTCAGCTCACCAGAGTCTCCTAAAATGTTCAGCTATGACAGTGCCTGCCTTGGTTTCAGTTGCAATAGGGTGTCTGATGGTAAAGAAAATTCATTGATTTAATGTTAGGATAGTTTTTTTTTCAAATGTTGATAAAATCAATTGGACACTGAAAAGGTAGTTTATGGAATAAACAGTATAGCTGTTTCTTTTGTTTTCCTAATTGAAATCTGATGTGTCATCTGTTCTTCCATATTGGCTAAAATATCATGCAAGAGATATAAACAAATAAATCATTTGTCAGTGTTGAAATACAGTTTTAATGACTGGACAAAAACCATTATTTTAACTTATAATTAAAAATGGTAGACTAAGTGTTTATTTACAGTAGTGAACTGGACTCAATACTGGAAAATGACATTTTACTCA
>NC_022028.1:17817685-17846574 GCF_000317375.1 Microtus ochrogaster | reverse complement strand
ATGAGGGCTGATGAGAAGCCAAGGACAATGGCACGGGGTTGTGATCCTACTTCATGTTCTGGCTTTGTGGGAGTCTTTGAAATACCCAGAATGTTTAGTAAAGCATTTCCAGTCAGATCTCTCTCTGAGTGTATCGCATCAGAAGTGGCTGCACTTAATTAAGAAGCTCCAAACATTATGGCTGCAGAACAAATATGGGAGTGCATTTAAGTCCATTTTAATCCCAACTCTTTTCTGTTTTAATATTGGGACTGAGTGGAATGTTCTTGAAGGAGATAGGTGTGTACCTTGAGACCTGGCAAGAACAAAGATGAAAGCAGGAAAGAAACAGAGTCTAAGAAAAACAAAATACTCTTGTCATCTTTTCATTGCCAATTGATTTTAGAGAGCCTATTTAACATAGTTTAATATTAAAAAGATATTAAAAATGTCATCACTTTAAGCAGAAATCTTGAGACTGGGTGGGTGATTATATTTAAACGTGCAAGCTACTGTAAAGTAAGCTTAACAAACTAGTTCTTGTCCTCTCTTAGAAAAGAGTCAATTCTATATAACTTTAGGAAGAACTATAGAAATGCAAATTACTGAGACCTGATTTGGTCTTATTGCCTTAGCCAAGTTCTAACACTTAAGATATATGGCTGCTGTAGCTAATTAATACTTCTTAATTTGCATATCCCAGAGCCTTTACATGGTACTTTTTCTCTTTCTAAACTAATACAAAATGACTCTTACAAAGCTCATGAGGCAATTTACAAAGTGAATTGGATTAAATTTTTTGCTTACATTAAAGTATATTTCAAAAGATTTAAGTATGACATCTTAGTTGGTATTCTGTTCTATATCTCTTACTGGTTCCTTCCCTTGTAAGTAGAAAATATGATAGTTTAAAAATAGATTATATAAATTAAATAGAGTTTAGTTTCATAAATTAATGTAATAAAAACTTTTGAAATAATTATGTACACAGAAAATGATTCAATTATACATTTAAATGCATAATAAGCTAAGATTTATAATGTATATTTGGTAATAATCCATAAGAAAATGTGCAGCCAAACCAATTAATAACACTATAGAAATAAAATGAAGATAGTAATATTACAGCAATAAAAGAAAAAGTAAGTCTCTATATGATATCAGGATGAGTTATTTTAGCTTTGAAAGACTTTTAGGTTCTCAGTTTTGCATATAAATGAGATATGTAAGTAGTAATCATCAAATATTTTATTACAAATTATCAAAACATACTTACTAGGAATTCAATTGTATATTACTCCCAAAGTGTGTGTGTGTGTGTGTGTGTGTGTGTTTAGTAGTGTAGTCTATAAAGAAAAACATGTGGGTAACATATCCATTCAAGATGTGATGACTTCAATCTTATCTGTTTTTATTAATAAAAATTCTTTAATATAAAGTCTCATTTCTTTCCTTTGACAAGCTAGAAAAATACTCTAGAATTTGTTTAGCAAATTTACTGTTAGCTGAGTTGCTTTCCTATTATCCACTAAGCCCTTGGTCTGTCATTATTAGCAACACAAACACACGCCAGCTTGTATCTTGTGACCTGACAGTCCTCCTACCACTGTCACCAAAGTGAATGGAGAAAATGGAGGTCAGTATCATGACTGAATCAACTACGTGCATGATCACAACTGCTAAACAATTTTAGAGGCAAATTGAAGCCTGAGAGTGTTTATATTCACATATGACTTATAAATGGCCATAGTAGCAATATATAGGTGAATCTACTTTGACATAATTATCCATCAAAGCTAATTTAGAATTCTTATGATTTTCAAATCCAAGCTATCAAACCAATTCTAGAACTAAAAAGGGAGGAGAAAAATCGAGATACCTAGTCTTCATTGGGAAGCTACCAGACGGTTTGAATACTACAGTTTTAAAGCTCGTGGAATCCAAAGTTTGATTGCTTCTTATATCTTTCTTCCTCTGAAAGAATCAAGCATTTCCTTGCACAATGTCTGTCAACAAATTCTGTTCCTCTTTCTTTGATAGCCTGCCTATATTATACCTTTCTCGAATTCAAAATAATTGGCCTTTTATGTTTTACGTTTCAAATAAATTGAAATATACCAATTTTTAAAGTTAAAAATGACCTTGTGGGAAGTCAGGGGTTTAGAAAAATAAGATTATGGATACATTAGGGGCAAAGGAAAATTGTGTGTGTATTATATTGCATAAACATTAGTATATGTGTATGAACAAGAGTACATGTGCTGTAGCACATCTGTGATGGTCAGAGGACCAGCTTGGTGTTAGTCCTACCTTCCACCTTGTCTGAGTCTGGTCTCTAGATATCTGCTGTTCTTGCACACCAGCTTAGGTGGACTGGAAACTTCTGTCTTTACTGCCATTCTTACCATAAGAACACTGGGATTCAGGTGAATACGCCCATTCCTAGCTTTGCGTGGGTTCTGCCAAATTAAACCCAAGCTCTTGCTCTTTCCCAATAAGCAATTTACTCACTGAGAAATCTCTTCTGTCTATCAATGAAAGTTTTAATACAATCATGTTAAATAATATTCTAGTCGTGCTGCCTGCTTTACAATTGTGGGTGCCTTATCATGCTCAATTCTGAACACATCAAGCATTTATTCACAACTTCTTTATCTAATGTATGGGGGAAAGGGCAATGAAAGTGGAGTTTACAAAGTGGTCAGGCTGTGTTGTCAGTTTATATTTCTATATTCTTACATGTGTCAATCAGGGTGGGATGGAGGCAGAAGGTGAGCACGATTACAGGAACAAGATTCACGTTTGTAATAGTTGAAATGTTCCCTGGAGGAGGTAATAAAAGCTTGCAGCAATAATAATATGTTCATAAGCTCCAATAATTATACTTGGATTTTGCTTTGAAAACACACCACAATGTCTAATTAATTGAATTTCCAAGTCGTGTCTCTGAATTATAAATGTGCAATTCTGGCAGGAGAGAATGGTTGCTGATTTTCTTTCCATTAGTACTAAATGCATCTCTTTCTTAAATTATTTCTCTGATACTGTATCCCTGTTCTACAACAGGTGTAAAACCTGCTAAGATGATCCATTTAGAATGGATACTGGTTAGCTGGAGAAATGGCTCAGCATTTAAGAATGCTGCTACTCTTTCAAAGAACCTGAATTCAGTTACCAACACCCACATTGGGTGGCAAAAAAACTCCAGTTCCAAAATTTCTGAAGCCCTCTTTTGGCCTTCCTCACAAACACAGATGGATAAATAGAAATAAGCATTTAAAATTACATTAAAATGGGTATTTGGTATATGGAGTTGCAGCAATACTATGCTGCAATTTGATATGCCATGTTTTGTTGATATTCATAAAAAGTCTGCCCTTTTCTGAACAAAGGGAGAGTGTATTGGGGCAGTGGGGGTTAGAAACAGTGGGGGGGGACTGAGAGAAGACAAAGGAGGGGAGGTTTCATCTGGGATGTAGAATAAATAATAAATAAATATTTTTTATAAATTTATTTTTAAAAAAATAGTATTTGGAGGAACTTGTGCATGCTAGACAAGTTCTCTATAACTGAGTTAAATTTCCAGCTTTTGACTTTTGGGACATTCATAGGAAGTAGCTCAGACTAGCATTAAAATCATATTTGTGGTTCTCCTATTTCTGAGTGCTAGGAGTGTAGACTCCTGCCAGCATGCCCATCTCTCGCTCTCACATTTTAACCTTTCCTTTGATGTATGAATATTCCCCAGGGTTGAAATTTTATTCGATTGAAACGAAAAACACCTTGCTGCTAGAAATTTGAGCATTTGATAATCTCTTCTTTTGAGAGGTAGAAATATCTAAATGATTGTTCTTTTCGTTATTAAAAAAATTAAAGAGCACAGATTAAAATCTGAATTTTAGAATAATTTTATTTTCTTGTATGAGACATAATAGTGTTGATATTTTATGCTTTTTTTCAAAAGCATAAAATCAGTTCAATGAAATCAATACCAATAATGCATATGGAAAAACATGTTGGAGATCTTGAATGAACAATTTATCTTTGAGTGAATGAAAGACTACCTTGATAAAAAACAATGTTTTCCCTTAAATATTGACTTAAAGGCTGTGAAGGGATTTAGGGTGACCCCAAAATTGTGATCAAAATTTTACCAAATGCACATAGGTACATTTAAGTGTAAATATCTAATATAGATGTCAAATTATTACATTCTCATCAAACAATTAGAAGCCTTCCTTACTGCTAAAGAGAAAACCAGTTCACTTAAATCTCAGGCAGTGTGAAATACTATGTAGTTATTCTCTGCACGAACAGTAATCTCTCTACAGATTTTTTTCCAATCTACTTTAGTAAGTCTGCTCCATTATCTTTTTTACTCTCTAGGATTTTTGCTTCTACTTGTTGCCTCTCAACTAAAAGAAAAGTAAGAAAAAAATATCGTTTTATCCAAGAAGGAAACTAGAACGTAGCTTTTCTTCCACTCAACATAGATTACAAGAGTCCTATAAGCTACCAGTGGTGGGAAGTTGTGGTAGAGCAGCTTTATTTAGCAATTGACCTTCAAAAGAGAGGTAAAATTTCTTCAGGATGCAAAACAAGAGACATATTTAAAACTGGGACAACATCCAACAGTCTGGTCTCTGTAGCCCAGAGATGTGAGAGACAGAAACTGTCTTCTCTGGTGATGACCTGTCCAATACTTCTCACTTCCTTGAAAAATCACAACCATAGGTCAGAGCACTAGCAAGAGCTTGCATAAAGTGTCTACTTTCCAGAGGCTCAGAGAAATCACTTAGAAATACATTTTTTTCAATTTTCGTAATTATCTCAATCTTTTTACAACAATTAACTTGAGTTTTTATCAAGTTATTAGTTAATGCCATAGATAGCTTAACAATAGAACAAGGAGACAATGCTAATTTAAAAACATGTTAATGTTACGTATAAGTAATATTATCTAATTATTTTCTATTTTAGAAAATCATGCATATCAATATAAAATATTTCTCTTTTGATTTTCTCTTTTATTTTCTCTTTTAATTGCTTCCTTGGAAATTTTTTCACATCTACACAGTGTTATATAATAATATCCTTCCCTCATTTGCCTCCTGTACCTATCCCCAGCCCCCTGCTAAAACATCTCCCTTCCAATTTCATGTCCTCTTTCTATTCTTTACTAACCTGTTCTTTATTTAGTACACTGTCCATGTGCCTGATTGTAGAGTCCTCCAGGCAGTACTACAACAACAAATAATGATTTCTCTCTCCATCAGCAACTATCAACTACTAATATTCTCTCCATTAGGTTTCCAATTTAGTGAGTTCCTCTCCCATCCATGCTGGAATTTTCATATGTAGCCAACCACAAGTGCTCTGAGTTCATGAATATGATAGCATGCCATGCTTGTCAGACAGCATTTTACAGAGCTCCTCTCCATCCTCTGCCATTTCCGGTATTTCTCCTTCTCTTCTACAACGTTCCTTCAGTCTTGGAATGGAGGTCACCTTCAGGGGCATGAACCCAGGCAACTACTCTCAGCACATTGACCAGTTATGAGCCTTTGCAATGACTATTGTCTATGGCAAAACAACCTTTTCTGACCAAGGTTGAGAACATCCCAAGTCTATGAGTATAAGCATAAATATTGAGAAGACAGTAGGACAACATGACCACTTAGCAAAACTCAACATTGTGTTATGGTTGTTCTTAATGTCAACTTGTCACAAATTAGAAATCTCTGAGGACTGAGTCCCAGTGGAAGAACCGTTCTGATTGCTTTAATTGATTAGAGACAGACCCTGATTATGCACTACATCATCTGATAACAGTCCAGATTTAAAAAAAAAATGAGTATGGCAAAAGAAATGTTAACCCTCTTTTTTATTTATTTATTTATCTATTTATCTATTTATTTATTTATTTATTTATTTATTTTGCTCAGTTGGCCTTCCCTCTTTTCACTGAGTTGGTTGTTCCTATTTTTGAGGATTATGAGGATGATGATTTCTTTTCTGCTACAACCAGAAATTCCAGGCTTCAATGATCAACTAAGGACCCAGGTGGACATTTCTGGTTTTTTGTACCAGATCAAGACTTCGAAGGCTGTCATCCTTGTGTACTGAATAACTATCAGATTGTGTGCTGGGAATACTTCAATTGCTGCACTACCCAGTCTCAAGGACCAGGCAATTGCTGGTTCTCAGAATCTTTTGTGTGATTCAGCTGTTGTTACTATTTAAATGTAAGCTAACTTAATAAATCCCATTGATTCTTTTCATTAGAGAATCTCTATTATACAAGTAGGTTCCACTCTAGGTTCTATAAACTCACCTGCCATAGGATTTTGTCCAGGTCTACATTACCAAGCAGGAAATCGCTCCCGTGGAAAAGGTCTTAAATCCAATCAGAAAATTGTTGGTTAGTCCATAACAGTCATGTTCCTATTGCACCAGTGGACTTACCTTGTATGGCAGGTTTTTGTTGTGGGCTGCATAATTCAAAGATACTCAAGAATATTGAGGTCTTTCACTCCCCCATTAAGCTGCATAGTACGTATCTTTTGGCACTATGAAGGCAGTGAGCAGGGAAAGAGCTGCCTAATCAGTTCAAGATAGATTTCTATATCTCCTGCAACCAAATTATGTAGTACTTTTAGAAAGGTAACTAAGAGAGAGAGCAATATTATGTCTTATTTTGGAAACATTCAGGTCCTCACTGCCCAATAAATAATATGGTAGTACATGTGCCTCGGACTGTGATTTTCATTTAATAACCATGTTTTCTGGAAGCAGAATTATTCATCCATCTAGAGAATCTACATGAAAATCTCTTTCTTTTAAACAAATTATGTTTTAAAATTTTCTACCTAGTAGGTTTCTATTATTAGTTTTATTTAATCCCACCCCTACTCACTCTTCTCTCACTACCATTCTTAAAACTTTAACCCCTGTTTACTCCTATACTTTTCATTTCATGATGTATTATCTTAATGGTGCTCTAACAAAATTGTGGGGATTCCCTTCTCGGGTTAGGGGATCCAGATCTGTGGGTAGTAAAAGGGAGGTGAGGGTCAATTCAGAATGTCTGGAAAGTGGTAAGTCTGGCCAAGAAAATAGTTACACGGTTTTAATTGCATGAGTTCTGTAAATATCTCTTTCTTACAACCACAAATCAAAGCAATCATGAATCCTTTGACGAGGACTTTCCATACGTCTCTTAGTCATGGGAGTTGGAAGAACATGGTGGGATTCAGTGGTCCAAACTCATTCTCCCATGAGTGTTTTAACATTTAATTGTTGTGCAAAATAGTGAAAAGAGGTATGCTTCAGAAAATTGTACCATTTTTGACATTTTTCTTCTACTTTTGAGGTTGCAATATAATTACAAAATTTCTCCCTTTTCTTTCCTCTTTCCAAACCCACCCATATACCCCTATTTTCTCTTTTTTCATTCATGTAACATCCATGAGTGAAAAAAGGCCAATGAATTTGGAAGAGGTCACTGAATTTCCCTAGGAGTGGGGGAGTCTCACAATTTGACTTGTGATTTTATTTTTGTGGGAGTAAGGATATGCAGCTATTTTATTATACTTCTTGTTTAAGCGTCTGTTCATTGTATTTGCTAATTTTTTCATTTGCTTTTGTGTATATATGACTCCTCTGTGTGTCTCTCTCTGTCTCTTTCTGTGTGTGTGTATGTGTGGGCATCCATGTGTTTGTGTCTGTGAGTGTTCCATATAAAATGTGAATGTTAAACCTATGTGGACAAATGTATTGCTGATAAACATTTTCTTTGATTGCTGTCTTTTCACTCCAGTGCATTCTTTGCTCTACAGAAACTTTTTTAATTTCATGCAATCTCATTTGAAAGCTCTTAAAAATACTTCCTGCCCTATTACCATTTATAAAAGGTCTCTGAATGTCTTTATATCTTTAAATATTTCCCTCTGTGTCTTTTTCAAGCACTTTTAGTGTTTCATTTCTGACATTTAGGTCTGATGCGTGTTAAATATATTTTTTCCTTAGTGTGATAGATAAGAATCAATTTTCATTCTTCCACATGCAGTTATCCACTATTCCCAGGACCATTTGCTGATGAGGTTGACTTTTCTCCGATGTGTCTTTTTTTTTAGATCCTTGTCAAAATATTAGGTAGCTGAAGCTGTATTGATTTTATTCTGTGTTCTCTATTGCATCCTATTGATCTCCATGTCATTTTTTGTACCAGGACAGAAGCAGTATGTAGTGGCAGGGAAAACCTGGAGAACATGACAAGGGGTAGGACCTATTTACTCTGAAATCTAGTCAAAGTTTCTTGAATGCGAAGACGCAGTAACTCCAGCACAATTAATTGATCAAAGCTTTCCCAGCTAAACACCAATTATTTGGGAGCCTTGCTAGAAATTTTTCTTACAGGAAAAGAACACATTCGGAAGTCTTTCTGCAACCATAGGGGCTCCTGGTTCCAGGTTATCAAATTATAATTCTATCTAAGGTAGCAACAAAGTCATATCACTTTATTCACTTCAAAGAATAAAAAAGGAATAAAAAAGTTTTTCAGCTAAGAAAATTAATTGAGACATCTTGAAGAGAGCATGCCCACATTTGAGGGTAACTTGCTTTCTGGGTATCTTCTTAGAGAAGCTCAATTATGCTTTGGATCTGATTTGATTTCTGAACAATGTTCTCTTACTCTTAATCCTCATTCATAAGTTTGAATTAAAATATGATTAATCAAATTTTCAGTTATGTTTTATAAACTGGCTGATTTTGAAATTTTTTTCTCATTATAAAAGTCAAAAATCTCAACCTAAGATGATTAGAAGTACTATAAAGTCTTTGGGTACTTGGCAAGATGCTAAGGATGAGAGTGAGAAGCTGTGCCTAGCTCCTCACCAATGAGAGCATAGTGTTATTTTTATCACTATGTCTATAAGACATATATCACTATAAGATAACATGAAATTAGACACTGTAATGTTTCCAACACTATTTTTGCTAAGGATTGCCTTTGTTACTTAGGTTTTATATTTTCCATATGAAATTCAGGATATTCTTCTGCCCTCAGTTTTGTGAGATATATTATTAGAACTTCAACAATAAATGCATTCCACATGCAAGTGTGTGTAGGAGGTCTGGTCTGACTTGTTTGCACATTCCTGAAAAGGGGAGTGAAGACTAAGGAAATAGACAAGAGACAGAATATGGAGTCAGGAGGACTTCCTGTGAATATTGCCACAGCCTCGAGTTTGTTATTCATAGTCCTTATATACCCCAATCAAAATGGGAAAGCAAAAGACTTTCCTCCCATGATATAAGAAACTAACAGCATATTTACCTTTTTACATCTTAAAACATCTAGTAACCATGCCCTAAGTCAAACAACCTGTGGCCTGGTCTTTGAGTAGCAAAACATTCAGTAGTCACACCTTTGGCCAAATATCCTCTTATCTGTCTTAGAGAGGTATAAATAGGTTTGAGCTCTCTGACCTTTAGTCAAGATGGAATGGATTTAAAACTGTGGGGTCCGAATATATATGTGGATATAGTCTAGAGATTTCTCTCATCTCTTTTTAAATAAAACCATTCATGTTCATGGACTTCTCTTTTATAGCAACCTTTATTTTTTCCTATAGATTCTAGTCAATTGTTGGTAAGTACTTTTAGCTTTCATTTAAATTGAATTCTATTCTAGGCATTTTTGAAATCTCTCTGATTTCTTCAATGAGCTAATGGTCATTTTGTGTACATTAGTTAATCTCTGTGCTTAGCTTCAGTTTCTGTAATGTCTTTTGTTATCGACTCTTAGTTTTATTACATTATAATAAGGTAAGAATTTGGTAATTATTTGAGTTCTTTGGATCAGGATTTTTATTTAGGAGAGATGGTTGTTCATTTCTGTAAGTTTGTTCATTCTTCTCTTGTTTAATCTGCAAACCTCTTGTTCATTTCCTTCTCCCTTACATGGCTCAAGTAGAGGATGATTTACTGAGCTTGATGTTTTTATAATTCTAACTCATGAGATTTATTCTTTACTATGCTCACCATTGTATAAGAATTTCTCTTTCCTCTGGAATATTTGACTATCTTCTGTGATACTAGATAGATAGTCATGAACAGGTTTAATTTGCATCTATTATACAGCCTCTATTTTTATTAGAATATGAAAAAAAAACCTGACAATTCAATTTTAAGGCAGGGATCTCAAAGGCAGCAGATGCAGAAGTGTCTGGTTTTGAAAAGAGTTCTATCTTTGCCAGAAGCCAGGAAAGTTAGAAGGAAGTTCAGCCTCCTAGTTCTTTGTTATTTCTTCTTCTAAGTGAGCTTCTTTCTCTGGGGACATGACCACATCTGAGAGCTGTGCCTATCTCTGGGGGCTATGAGTAAAGACATGACCACAACTGAGAGACTGCACCTGGACATCTTATGCACAAGTCAAGCTGCCCATGTTTCGGGCATCAAAGCTGTGGAAAGCCTTTGGACTATCAGTTTTATGGTAGCCCACTTTTCTGACATCTGATCCTGTCATAGAGAAGCTATGCCTTGTTTCACTTTCCTAAGCCCTTAGCTATGAACTTATAATAAATTCCTTTCTAAATGTAACCTCTACCACTCTCCATAAAATTCATTTTAGGTTTTGATGAGACAAAAGACCCAGAAGCCACTGCCTTGTAGTATCTGGTGTCTGTTGAATTTTTGGCACTCTAGTTCTCTAATCTATACACACCTAAGACAAGAAATCCCCGTTGCTCTTAAGGGCACTCCATTTTTTCCCATTTCAATCTCTCCATCAATTTCAGAGATACAAATACATTTTCTGGACACAACAATCATAAGTGAAAACTTTTGACTTTCAGGGCTTGAAACTCGTAATTCAGTAGTTCAGGTTTTGAGCAGTTTGGGGGGCGCTAGTCAAAAGAAATTAGCTTTAGAGGTAGATTAGATTTTTTTCTTCCTTCTTTTAATATTCTTGCTTAGATCTGTTTCAATATTTTAATAATGTGCCTTACAGAGTCTCTTTTCTGATCATGCTTGTTGGGGGCTTCTACTTGCTGAATAGTTACTTGAATTTAGAAAATTTCTACATTAAATATTTCTATGCCTTTGGTTTTTATCCCAGCACCTTCCTTAACACCATGGATAATTGAACTTCATTTTTTTTATTGTCTCTTAGAATTTTTGGAAGGGCACCCACAACTTTTTCCTATTGCTCTCTGGATGTGATGATAGTCCTTTAGCTGTAGTTTTCATTACTTTCTTCTGTTTGGCTATGTCTACTGATGATGCTTCCCATTGGTTCATCTTTGGCTGTCTCATTTCCAGCAATTTTAGATATGCCTTTGCAAAGCCAAAAAAATTTTGTTGAGTTTTTCCTTTGTGTTGAATTTCTCATTCATTTCGCCAGGTTTCACATTTACATTGCTTACTTTCTTACTTAGGTCCTGATTGAAGTTTTTGTTGTTTGTTGTTATTGTTACTTCATTTGTCTGTTTATTTAAATCTCTTGAAGTTGTTAGACATTATTAGATGTAGGTTGCTGACGTATTTTTCTTGTTTTTCAGTTATTTCAATTATTGAGGCATTCTGAGATTTTGGGGGGGTGCCAAATTGTGTTGGTTTTTCATATTTTTCTATTTCCCTATGTTATGATTTGTGTATTTATTGGAGTAGATCAATTTATCTTTTTTTCCTGTCCATTCTGTTTGCTTTATTTTATGTGTTTTTTTTTTTTTCTTACTTGGAGTCTTCTTAGTAACACCAGGCAACAAGAAAAAATATTTTTAAAAATTCTGATACTAAAATGCAATAGAATTCAATTGGGAGCCTTTACTAGTTCCAGTAAAGTTAGAAAATAGAAAGCATGTCGTTAAAATAAAATTTTTAATGATAGTAAAACTATATAACATTATAGTAATGAAGAGCTAACAGAATTGAAATGGGGAAATAGAAAGAAAGTATTGAGATGAAAAATATAGAGTTGGAGAGAAGTAGAACAGTACCAGGCACAATGGAATGTGTGAAAAATATCACAGAAACTTCATAAAACTTAATTAAACAATGGAAAGAACCAAGGGTAGTAAATATTACATAGTAATGCAAATTTGCAAACATAAAATTAAAAGACAAACTGAAGCAGGTATAAAATAAAGAATATTGTATCATCCATTAATATTTTATCCTTTGTAAAGTAGGATGATGGAAAATGAGTTGCCTTACAGAATTATCTCTGCTCAATACAGATCAGCTGCTTTTGTCTCCAGTCCAAAACTGTTAGATCTGATGCTTGGATTACACATTGTGCATTGGATTGTAAAATGTTTTTTTGTTAGATTTAATCCCAGCCCAGGATCACCATGACTAAATTATTCCTTAGGAGTTTCCCAGATCATAACATATTTATCTTGCATGCATTCAGTATTTACTAACTAATTAGCATTAACGAACAAAATTTTTTCTATTGATCCAATCCTGGGCCCAAACTGCTGATTGAAGTACCTATAATATGTTGATATATGGTGTACACTGAGAAGACTCCAAAGGAATGCTTGCAAATTCTATTTAATTAGTTGCTTTTAGACAGAAAAGTCTACATTATTTTACTCTTTCTTGTCCTTAGGCAAATTTTTTCATTCTTTCAATATATCTTTAATTACCACCTAAAATGTGTTTGGTGCCTGTGCTTGTATCTGGATATGTAATAATGTATATGCAATATGACTAAATAAAATAATTACAACTGTTTAACATTTATCTTCTTTGTTTTAATTTTTATTAACTTATTCTTTGACAGCATCATACATGTATATAATACATTCCAATCACACTTATCCTCCACCACTCCCACTAGCAGGATCCAAAATTATCTGATGCTCAATTCTGTAGCCTATGCTCACTTCACTTCTGTGTTCTCTGCATTTCTTTACTCTGTTATCCCTTAATATGATGAAACATAGGAAACAAAATCATAGTTTTTGTTCTCTCACCTTGTTAAATGGATACTGAGAATGGCAGATATTTATCAAATAATCAGAAAATATAACTTAATTTCAAGATGACTGGACTTGAGTACAGCAGTTATCTGCCCTTAGAATTATGCCTTCCCTTTCTTCCTTCCTAAAGGAGATTTTAAAGATTTGGTGGGAATTATATTTTAATTTGGTTTAGACAGTTGGATATATATGACCTGACAGAGAAAGCCCCAAGAAAGCTAAAAGATCTTAGAGTCTACATCAACCGTATTTGTTCTTTCTTCCTAAACAATCAGTTATGCAAACAAAAGGATTGTTTATCCTGTAGAATACTAACAGCATCAAAACTAATATGATTTGAATAAAAAACAAAGGCAATTATCACACTGTTTTTCTTTCATGGAATAAATCCAAGGCATACAGCATTTCTTTATTCAGGATTTAGAGCATAGTTAGCCAAGAGATCATTGAAGTTTAGTGAGAATAAAACATCTGCCTTTATTGTTGAAGAGAATATTACTTCACAGTTGTAGCTTTCCTATTTCATCATTATGTGTACTTTGGAAAGTGGTACTCATGCGGAGCACTCTACAAAAACCATTTTTTTGTGTGTGCTTAAAAAGCAAAAACAAAACAACAAACTGAAAAATCATTATCAAAAATAAATTTCTTAAAAAGTCAAAACTATAAAATGAAGTGGAACAAGGTGAAATATTTATATTTGATTACGATGGTTTTAATGATACATAGACACACTTCTGATAAGTGTGGCTATTTGAATGCTTTTGTCCCAGTTGGCAGTGTTGTTTGGGAACTTGCTGGAGAAAGTATGTTACTTGGGGCAGACTTTGAGATTTTTAGCCTTACCCAGCTTCCAGTTTGCTCTCTCGTCTTCTTGCTAGAGTTCAGGTGTGCCCTCTAATCTTCCTGCTAGAGTTTAGGTGTTCCCTCTCATCTTCCTGCTTAAGTTCAGGTGTGCCCTCTCTTCTTCCTACTAGAGTTTAGGTGTGCCCTCTTATCTTCCTGCTTTTGCTACCAATTCTGCATCACAGTTGCTCCCTGCTGTGATGAAGTCCTATCCAACTGGAACTGTAAGACAAAATAAATGCTTCTGTAAGCCATGTTTGGTCATTATGTTTTATCACAGCAACAGAACAGTCACTAAGACAGTGACTGTCTAGCTTTAAAATAAATGCAAGCCTTGTACCATATATATAGGAACTTTATATATAATTTCTAGTCAGTATCAGAGGGCCTCCTGATTTTATCCATAAAGGTATACATATACACATAAATATTTTATAGCTTAGATTTTTAGAAACATTGTGTGAACTTTGTAGACTCAGTTTCATGGTTTTCTTTTATTAAATAATAAACATTGCTGAAATCGCTAGATGAGGCATGAAAATGTTTCTGGCGTATTCCAGTTTGACTTACACCATTTCTAAAGGCTTCAGGCATAATAAAATGCTTATAACAATTGCTTTCTTAAAACCGTTTTGTGTTGGAAGTCTGCTGGCTGGGCAAGGTTGCAGTCTCTCATGACCTGGCAGCTTTCCCCAAAAGTTCGACAATGTGTAGACACCCTCTTCCCCAGCAGAACTTTCTGCGTATATCTGCCCTTATCTGGTGAATGTCCCTGGGCCTGGAAGACTGACCTTATCTGAAAGCTGTCTCTAAGCCAGATGCCTGATTTATCTTTTGATTGAACCTTGGCACAGATTCCTGCTAGAAGACGTGTGGTATGAGTCTGCTGTAGGTTCCTACTGCCACATATTAAGCATTGTGAAAGGAGCCTGTTGTTTAATGCAAACTATGCTTTTTCCCTAGGCTCCCCAATGCCATTTATTCCTTATAATATGGAATAAGGTTGAGTTGATTCACTGAAGTCTGTCTCTGTTGTACCCATGATGGGGGAGAGTCTTCTGTTTTGTATTAATTTCATTGGTTAAATAAAGAGACTGCCTTGGCCCTTTAATAGGACAGAAAATTAGGTAGGCGGAGTAGGCTGAACAGAATTCTGGGAGAAAGAAGCCGAGTCAGGCAGTCGCCATGATTCTCCCACTCGACACAGATGCAGGTTAAGATCTTTTCTGGTAAGCTACACCTCTTGGTGCTACACAGATTATTAAATATGGGTTAAAGCAAGATGTGAGAATTAGCCAAGAAGAGGCTAGATATAATGGGCCAAGCAGTGTTTAAAAGAATACAATTTCCGTGTAATTATTTCAGGTAAAGCTAGCCGTGCAGGAGCCAGGCAGCGGGAACGCAGCCCGCTGCTCCTCACAACATACCCACAGTTGTCAAACCCTGTTCCCTGCTGCTGCTCACTCCACCCTCGTGGACCAATGCATCCAATGATCCTGAAAAGTAAGAAGCAGAGCTGACAATTTTTCACTTTCCTTATTAATATTATTATGGTACATTATAAAATGGTTTTAATTAGTCATAACTCACTCCTATAACCTGTTCATATATATGGACATTTGATTTAATTTTTTGGTAAATTATTTTTAAATGATTGAAGAACCTTCCATTTCTATTGCATATTTGGACTATCTGAGGGGTTCCTGGCAGTAGGACCAAGATCTATCCCTGGTGCATGACCTAGCTTGCTGGGGTTCATTCCCTATGGCTGGATGCCATGCTCAGCCTTAAAGCAACTGGGAGGGGCTTAGTCCTGCCTCAACTTAATGTGCCAGAATTTGGTGAATCCCTATGGGAGCCCTTAACAGATGGGAGGAGTGGATAGGTGTGGGCTGGAAGAGAGGAAGATATGGGGCAGGAGGAAGGGTGGGAGGAAGAACTGTGGTTGGAATGTAAAATAAATAGAAAATAAAATTTAAAAAAATTCTATTTTTGTGTGTATATGTGTGTGTGCATATGCACCCACAAGTGTGTACAAGCTTACCATGGAGAGTATGTGAAGACCAGAGAATAGCTTACAGGAGTTGGTTCCCTTTTCCAGTATACACCCTGCAGATTAAATATCCATCAAGGGACAATTCGCTTGGTGACAAGAACCTTCCCCTAATAAGCCATGTCACCCATGGAGCTTTCCATTCCTAAGACCACACAACAATTTTTTATGCAATTGTTCGATATAAAAAATGTTGGATTATAGAATTGTTTATCCAATTCTATCTAACAAAGCAATTCATATGGTCTTATTATAAAATCTGTAATAAATATTTTCACACATGCATTTTAAGTGATTTTCTAAGTATTATACACAGTGGGACTCCATTGAAGAAAACTATTTTTTTCTTTTATAAACAATTTTCAATTTAAGGTGGCTTCTGAAATAAGGATGAGGATCTGTATCCACTTCCTATCTCAGCATTCTGATCCATCTGGCTTAGACCTCTGCAGTCCTGTACATGTTACCCTATTTCTGTGAGTTCATACATCAATCCTGTTGTATTTAGGGGATTTGTTTCTTTGGTGTCCTTCATCACCTATTCACTCTTCTTTCCACCTCCTCTTCTACAGAGCTCTCTGAGCTCTGAGAGGAGAGATTTGATGGAATTGATCCCATTTAGGAATCAGTGTTGCAAAATCTCTCACTCTCTGTACATCAACCAGGTGTGGGTCACTATTTGGTTCTTTGTGCATCTACGTGAAATTCAAGGGTTGGGATAACTTTATGAAGAAATCAATTGGAATATATACACATCCATATTTTTGTCCTGCAAACCCAAGAACTGGAAATGTTTGCATTGTCTAGTGTTTTTAATTACTTTAGTTACTTAAAGTCTTCACTGCACAAATATTTCACTACCTTGGTTTGTGTTATTCTTATGTGTTTTTAATTTCTTTGATGTCACTGTTAATGGAATATTTGTCCCAACTTTTTGTGCCACATTTGTCATTAGAAGATGTAAAAACTGCTAATTATTTTCTCATTTTTAAATTCATTTTTCTGTTGTCTTAAAATCTCCTACATGCATGCAATTTTAATCAAATCCACTCTCCATCCCATCTTCCTCAGTTTTTACTGTATTCTCTTATCCCACTGCTATTTCATGGATTCCTTTTTTAAAATGCATTGAATCTATTTAGTGTTACTAAATGGATTTAATATGTGCACGAAAGACCTACAAAAACTTGAATAGCCTCCTCATGCAGCTATCTGTTGCCAATAGATCCTCAGATTGTTTGCATTCAGTTAATTCAATGGAAGTGTATATCTAAGAGTTTTATGGTACAATATTTATAGTATCATGTCTTCTATGATAAAGGATCATTTTCCTTATTTATTTCCCATTAATTTTTATTTGGTTTTTTTTGTCTTATTTATTTAACTAGGACTTTATACTTTATATGAAATAAGTGCTGAGAATGGACACATTGCATCAGTCCAGAATTAGAAGAAACACTTTTGGTTTTACCTTATTTAATGTTGAATATAGTTTTGCATGTTCTGATAAATCCCTTTTATTTTTAACTTCTTCAGGATTTATATGATGAAAGGAATATTGAAATTTGTCAAATGCCTTTTCTGTGCTTTTTGAGATGATCATATGGTTCATAACTTTAGGTCTATATTTTGTATTATTTTATTTATTGTTTATCAATTTGTCTGTGCTGAACCAATCTTGCATCCCTTATATAAATTCAACATAGTTGTGATATATGATCTTAATATGTTCTTGAGTTCAGATTGAAAATAATTATTAAGTGTTTTTACATTTGTTCATCAAGAAATTTGTACCATGGTTTTCTGTTTGAGTATCAGGATAATATTGGCTTTGTAAAATGAGTGTGAAAGTACACTTAATACTTATATTTGATGGAAGTGTTTGATACTTACTAGGATTACAATCTGGTAGAATTAACAGTGACTCTTGCTGGTGGCCATATCAGGAGAACAGGTTTCAATTGAAGTTTTAGGTGTCAGCCCACCAGGAGGAAATTCCCTGATGAGCAAATATCTGATAAGAAAGGCCCTGAAACCATAGACTCTAGAATGTCTTTCATTTCCACTGGGCCTTTACATGTTTGCTGCTACCATATTTCTATGGTATCTGGCGGAGAGTCAACGGGTGTGGGGCAGTCTCTACTGCCTTTAATGCAGTGTGTTTATCTCACGAAAGCGTTCCAATTCTACCGTGCATTTTTACCTGTGGGTTATAGTGAAGATGATTTCCTCCAAATCTGCACTGTTTAATCGAAGCAATGATTTTTATGCAATAATACTATTAGTTTAAATAGGATTTTGATGATTGGGGGTTTTTAACAACTATAGTAAGGTATTATGACAGAGATTAGTTTAGTATAAAAATAGTATAGGTAAAGATAGGATAAAATGTTGTCCTGCTTCTAGTAAAATAGTGGCTTTAGAGGGAAAAAAAAGCAAGAAAATGTTGCACAGCTAGAACACATGAGTTTCTATTGATGAGCCATACAGATTGTGGCTTGGGTAAATGATTGAGGAAAACATGTGAGTTCCAGTAGCCCAAACAGAATCTTAATGTTGGGAGATGCGTTCACAGATTTTGGGATGTACCATAGTGAAGCATTATATTACTATCTGATGTCCATTTTTGGTGAGGATTGGATGGTAATCAAAGATAATGATTAATTCCTTGTACCTATTTCTGCCCTCAGTCTCATGATATAAAAATCTATTGATGAATCAGTATGTATCCTAAAGATTTAAAGTAGAGCAGACTGATTTTTTTTCATGTATAGAAGTTTGGGTTTGCAATTCCCTTAAGATTCTTTATAAGATTACCTTCCAAGGTAAGTAATAAAAGATTGATCCTTTCTTTGCAACCACAAAATGCAGCCTGTCAGTGAAAGAACTGGGTGAGCTGAATACCTTGTGTTCTTACATGCTGTTAATATATAACAAGTTGCTTGGATATCAATGTACTTGGATTCTCAGAACAACTTGTTTTTTACCTGTAATACATAAAATGTTTAACCGTGTAAGGGACATGGAAAGCATGCTGCTTAGACTTGTGTTCATTATAATCATTCACCTGAAAAATAGAATGTGACCATATTGTAATTTCTATATTGCCTGAATGGTTTTGTTGAGGTGTACAAGCTGTCAGGGAAAGAGAGTGTGTGAGTGTATCTTCCCTTAGCCCCCTCAGGTTAAAAAGTCACATATGCTGACTTCATGGATTTTCTTCAAGTCCTGTGCTGCTGGAGGCTGGCCCCACAGACAGCGAAAGAATCCATCTGGTTCCACAACATTCTTTGTGTGGAAACTCTTAATTACTGCTTCAATTTGGTTTCTGATTATGGCTGAATTTAAGCTGTTTGTAATTAAAATGAATATTACATTAATTACTGATGAAATTAGTAGAAAGGTTAATGGGAGAGATAGCTAAATTCACTATTTTAAAATGTCAAAGAAGCCATTTTCGCTAGTACATGTAATGCAGGCGTGTAGTAACCACTTTGTTGTTTGACTGAAAGCTAAGTTAAAACTTACCACCACCACAAAAATCTCAGGAGTGTAAAATACAGGTTTGAAAAATGAGAAATGTACTATCATCTAAATAGTTTTTTTAAAAAAAAAACACTGTTTTAGAGAACAGCCAATAGTTTTGACAATATCTTGGCTTTTCTGCTAAAGGAGCATAACTAAAATTAATTCTCAATAGCATTCTGTTTTCTCATAGATCAGTGTCTTGCTCAGAATTGTTAGAGAATTTCTTGGGGTCCTCCATCTCCTCTGGCTTTTACACTCTTTCCACCTTATCTTCTGCTGTGTTTTCTGAGCTTCGAGGGGAGGAATTTCGTAGAGACATCCATTTCGTGTTGAATGTTCCAAAATTTCATTTTCTGTGTAACACCTGGCTGTGGGTTTCCATATTTGTCCCAGTCTGAGGCAGGAAACCTCTTTGTTGCTGATGGCTGTGCAAGGCATTGATCTATTATGATAGTAGAATAGCTCTGTAATTTTAACACTGTGCTTTCGTTTCTTTGCTCAAGACCAATAGCATTCAGTTTTACCCTAGGTCCCTAGGCTATCTAGTCTCAGGTTCTTGGTCACCCGAGCAATGTTGGGTATGGGTTCCATCTAGTGTTGTGGACCTTAAAGGAGATTAGTTATTGGTTGTTTGCTCGCACAAGCTTTGTGTCATCATTGCCTTAGCATATCTTGAAGGTAGTATACAATCATAGATCAAAGTGTTTGTGACTGATTTGGTGTTTGCATTTCTCTTTTGATAGCTTCCCTTTCCTAAAGAGTTTTCTCTCTACCCTCTCGTCCCTTACTCTCTAGCTACTTGATTAGAAGTGTTCCATAATTTTCTTCTGCAAATTGTTAAATTTATATAAATCAAGTGCACAAAAACCATACCAATACACTTTGAAGTAACTTATATTAGAGACTACGTTGAATTTATTTCACTACTAAATAGAAACTATGTGATAGAGATGGAAAATCTTCATAATTTCAAATTTTCTCATTTTAATATTAAATTAATTTCATTTTGAAGAAAGGGACTAGAAAAGCATCATTTGAAACTGCCCCTAATAGTCAGCAGCTTCTGGCTCTTGTTAGAAATATGAGGAAGAGTGGAGTATAATGCTGTCAATAAGAAAATGATGGAGTCTTGTCCACATAAGAATATCTTCCAGGTGTAGGAAGCTGGCTTTGTCAATAAACTGCCTACTGCCCAAGCATTTGGATCTGATTATGCCCAGTACGCATATAATAATCAGAGTTTGGGTGTATGCACTTATAACAACATCTCCAGGAAGTTAACAACAGAAAGATTGCTGTGGCCTGCTGACCATCCTATCTAGCAAAATCTCAGAGCTTCAGGTTCAGCGCGAGACCTTGCCTCAAAATATAAGATACAGAACAAAAAAAGAGACACTAACCTCTGGCCTCTTAACTTATGTTACACACACCTGCATACAGATGTCTATAAACCCAAAAACATGTATTTAGACCACATGAAGAAGCAGAGAAAAAAAAAAGGGGGAAGAGGAGGGGAGGGAGGGAGGTTAGTGTGTGGGAGAGAGAGAGAGAGAGAGAGAGAGAGAGAGAGAGAGAGAGAGAGAGAATCACTCAACTTCTTTTCTCAAGTAGTTGGATGTTTCATGACAGAAATGTCAGTCTATTTCCCAAGGAAGTTCCTAAAAAGTCCATTCTGGATGAAGACTAGATCTCTGAAATACAGGGGCAGGCAAATCACACTCCAGAACAAGGAACTCTGAATCTCTGATGCAGCTGTAAAGGCAGAAGTTGGTTTTCAGTGGTAGCTGGTGCTTATACAACAGACACATGACTGAAAGCAGTTCATCTTCTTTGGAGTTGGAAAGTCGATTTCATTTCTATTGTTTACCAAATCCATTTGTTAATGCAGAAGGATAAGAGAAACCTGTAAACCAATGAGTTTTATGAGATCACAGCTGCATTCAGCAAGAGGAGGGCCAGTGGTCAGAAGTGATGGATGCACAGCATCTGGGCTGGAGTAAGGGCAGCCAGCAATAGCATTAGTGCAGTAGAAGGGTTTCTTGCTGCTGTAGGTTGTCTGTTTGTTTGTCTTCTTGTTTACTGCCCCTTTCCTGCAATACCATGCTTCAAGGGACTGGTCTCTACTTGCCACAGGTGGTTTCTTTTCTATTTTCTTTCCATGAGTGCTTTGAAATCCAGGCTTTTTACTCTATTATACATAACTAGGTTTTGTTTCTAAGCAGTGTAACAGAGATCACATGTGTTTTATGTCTAGACACTTCCTTAAAATAGTCAAATAGGTGAAAATCAATGGCGAGAGCACAAGTTCACAGGAACAATAAAACACTTCTGTGCCATATCATCTCTTTATAGATACTGGTGCATCAAGTCTCAGGAGACACTTAACTATAAGTTACACTCATTTTGAAAGGTGAAAAAATCAATGGCTGCAATATAAGTAACTTTACAGCTGTGTTTAAAATCACCTTTCATCTAGAAGTCTGAAAAATGTATACACACTATATATATGTATGCATATATATATAGTAGCATTGCTAAAATAAATAAAATGTGATTTGAATTTGCTATTGAACTTGGTTTTTACTTATCTTTTGTATTTCCATAATTATCTTTCAGAAGTTACCTATACACTCTTATTTATATATACTTATGAGTTTTTAGACTCTTAAAGCTAACTTCTGACTACTTTATTATATAACATAACTATTCATTTAATACTTTGATGTATAAATAACAAGTTATACCTGTTTATAGGATTCTTCTATTTCAATTAGTGACCACACAAGAGTATTTTAAGCTCAATTCTATTAGTATCAAGAATTTATCTTAGTGACATACTCTTTAGAGTGTGATCACTAAGAAATTAACTGGAAAGTTCTGGATTACTGTTCATCTCAACATATTTATGACCTAAGCCACAAATCTGTGCCCTGAATAAACAAAATGTTAGAGTCTGAGTTTGTAACTAATCACGATTCATAGTTAAACCTCGTGATTAAGGAGCCAGAATTGGAAAAGGAGGAATGGCATAAAGAAGGGGAGTGAAGAAGCAAAACAGCTGCCCCAGAAAGTGAACTGGTAGAAATGAAAAATGACAGGAAAAGAGCTACTGGTACCCTTGGTGAGGTACCAGAGGCAACAGAGTTCACACAGAGCCTTCTGGTGCACTTGATGAGTTGGCAGAGCCAACAGAGTTCACACAGCTCCACTAGATAATTTCTGGATCCTTCCTCTAAAGTCGCCCAGCACAGTACAGAGAAAACAGTTTCAGGAAGAGTGAGGAATATGGAATATGGAATTCTCACCAAAGTCACCTTAATCTGGGTAGGAATGCAGAAGCTGAACAAGAAGAGGATGTCAGAAGAGCAATGATAGGTTTTACAAAATCTATCTTGTAATCTCCTTCTTTTAGAAACAAAGTGACAAAAGAAAGACAGCTCTGCTCCAGTGGAGGATACTCATATGTAATGATGACCCCTGATTTTCTTTCGCTTTAGAAAATGTGAACAAACAAAAAACCTCAAGCACCAGTGACGAAACCTTATAACAAGGTAACTCTGTGTTTGTTACTGTTCCAGAATTTCATAATGAAGGAAATGATTACAGTGCACATTAACCATCTCAAAATTCATGAGACAAATGCGAAATTTTCTAATCCCAGTTGTCCCTCATGGTGTTGTTCCATTATGGAATTGTTCCCCTTTGGCATTGCTCCCAAAAGTACTTGTTCCCCATCAGGAAAAACAGCTCACATGTCTGAAGGACTTTCCCATCCCTTCTTTGCATCTTGTCATGTCTGTCTCGTCATTCTATTTATCCACTGCTGTCATAAAACTTAAGATGTTAATTCAATAAAACCAATGCCATTAAGTTTCCTGAAACAAAGCTGCAAGTGAAAACAGAGGGCAATACCTGAAACCAAATAAATAAATACAGTAATACAACTACTGGGCAATAAATGGGAAACTCATGCTGAATAAGAGAAATCTAGAAATAAAAGGTAAAAATAAACATAAACAACAATTGTTACCAATAAACATATAAAGAAGGCAGGCCTGGGGCTATGATAAGGTACAGTCCTTGCAGGTTCTGGTCAATGAGATGACCTTGAGTTGGTGGGGTCCTAATAGGCCCTGGTATGCGAGATGATGATGTTCTGATAGGGGCTGATCTGTGAGATGGTGGGGAACTAGCAGACTCTAGTCTGTGAATGGTGAGATCCTGACAGATGATGGTCTGTGATGTGATGTAGACCTGGCAGACCGACATGCTTTCCTTGGTCCTGGCAGCCATGAGAGTATGAATAGAAGCTGCACCGAGTTCCTGGGTCAGAAAATGCAGTAGAGCATAGAGCATTTGGATGTATGAAAGAATTTTTAACTAAACAAGAAGGAAGAAAGGTGCCATGAAAGCTGCCTGTGACCACCAAGTGGGAGTGCTCAAGGTGTGCTCAAGACCTCTGCCAAACAGAAGGCAATAAAATTCTGGTGATAAAAAGAGAAAACAAAACAGGAGAGAATGCTAAGAGATAAAAATACAACAAATGAAGAAAAATGAAAGTAGAGAAAGACCTAAAGAAAGGAGATAAAAAGTAACCCAAGTAAGAAAAAAAAAATGCTAGGTGAGGCAAAGCTGTGGCCATAGAAGAAGAGCTCAGCTGCATGGGAGAGTCTGGAAATGAGGACTTATAGTCCTGACAAGCTTGAGGAAAGCAAACTGGGGAGGCTACGAAATTTGGAATTTTAATGAGGCCTCTGTTGTCTTACAGCTTTTGGTTTCAGTCCTACTGTTTAAAGACAAAGATGTTGTTACCAATACAAGCTTAACAAAAGTGATTCCACGGGTAAATTCTAGATGAAATGAGAAACAAACAACAAAATCTAACAAGTGTTGCAATGATTAGCCAAAGGAGATTGGTAAAGTTAGTGGGACCTTTGGAAGTATTTCTGTGGCTGAATGCTTGCTTAGTATTCACAGATCTCCAATTCTACCCCCAGCATATTCATTCTCTCCATCTCGCTCTGTGTCTCTCTCCCTGTCTCTGTCTGTCTCTCTCTTTCTTTCTCTCTCTCTCTCTCTCTCTCTCTCTCTCTCTCTCTGTCTCTCTTCATCACTTCCTCCCGTCTTCCTATTTTCCTCTGCTGTACTCCTTCCCCATTGTTCCGTCTTGCAAGGGTCCTAAAACCAAGGGATCAGATCCTGGGCTTTAGTCTTCTCGCCTAAACTTCTCACTGTGGCAAAACAAACAAAGAAAACAAAGATCAAAATAAACAAAAAAGTCACAGGGAAGGAATAAAGTGAAAGAAAAAAATATATCAGAAAAAGAAAAGTACAAAGTTTACATGAAATACTAAACTCAAATGATAAAGGTAGTCACTGAGCAAGCTAAGGAGTCAGCTAAAAAGGAGACCCATAACCCCCAAAACAGAAGATAGTTAAGAAATTATGGGATTAGTTATAGTCAGCTCTGTGTGAATGTGTTTGAGGATATACAGGAAGTAGGTCACTTCCTGTGGAAATAGTATCCAGGACCAGGGAGAGTTTCAGTAAGTGGATTCTGGTTACTGTTTATTTGCTGGACTTGGGAGGAATAAAATGCTCAGCACATGATACTTTTTCTATATTTGGTGTGAGAATTCTAGATACAGTTGTTCATTCTAGGACCCATTTTTTGCCATGCTATCAATGTCCTAAAAAAGAAATTGAAATACAACTATTAAATAGCATGCTTTCAGATAATGCTTCCATAATAAAGCTTACTCCTTTGTATCACCAAAGCCATCATGGATAAACAAAGAGAGGAGATTCTTCCTTCCTGCCCAGTGTTAGCTCAGTTATTTTAGTCATATAATTCTATCAAAGCTACAAGGATCAGCTATATCTGAAGTCTTATAAATTGTTCCTTAGAATTTTTAGTGCTTTAGACTTCCTAATGATTTTCGCAAGAAAGTATAAAATGGAAACTAAATTTGAAAAAAGTGATTGTTTTCATTAAGGGAAAAATAAAGAAGATTATTAGTAAGCTAAGTTTAACACCACATCAAAGAAGTTATTCCAAACATGTTCAGGTTCTTTACTTGCAGAATGTTTGTCTAACATGACAAGGCCCTGAGTTAGATGGGGAGGGGAACAAAAATGATACAAATGATAAAATTGGCAAATGTAACATATTCAGAGCAAAAGAGACATATTTTCATCGATGCTAAAAACCTAAGTCCTTGGAAATTTAGCACTTTTGGTTAAAGGACTTTAAGAAAATCAAGAAATATTATTATTACTATTGATATAGAATAAAACATACTAAGGTAATTTTAATAAAAGAGGAATAAGAAAGAGATATCCTACTCTATTCACTTCCGTTTACTGCTCCTCCACTACACATGTGTGTCTGTGGGTACTATGGAAACATGTCAGCAAGTATGTAGAATAAACCTTAATATTCTAGGTTTGATCTACAGCACTTCAAATATCCCTATATATTAGCCAAAGGGGGAGACACACACTCTCTCTCTCATTATATATATGGATATATGGGTGTATCTATGTATATATAAATATATATGTTTCTATGTATATGTCTGAAAAGGACTTAAAAAGATAAATTTGGCAAAATATTTAGCAAAGAATTAAAATACCAACTTTCATATGACATGATAGGAAAATGTGGAATGCTAAGAGCATCATCCGTTAAACTAGCAATTAAATGCTAATAATGTAATAATGAAAAACAATGAAACAATTCAGTAAGACCCATAAAACTAACATGAAAAAAATCAATAACTTCCTTTTACACAGGCAATAACCAGCTAGAGAACAAAATAGAGAAAATCTCATTTGCAAGAGCAAGAAAAAAAACTTACTAAAAATGTAAAAGCAATAAGCAAAAGCTTTATAAGAAAAGCCATAAGTATTTGTGAAAGTTATTGAAGGCTTTTAGATGTGAGATATCAACTCATGAATTGTATGGTCCAAAGCTGAAATGTACCAGCTCTCCTGGGGTAATCAATAAAACCAGCTAAGCTGAAAAAAAAAAAGAGTCAGGAAACTCACAAATATAGTTACACTATATTTCCTCACTTACACTGAGACTGGAACCCAGATAACATAGGTAAATCCTCAAGTGTAGCCAGGACACTTTTAAAAAGAAAAAGGACATCAGAGGGCACTCCTACTTTTAGACGTCCATGCCTATTTTACATTTCTTCATTATAACCACAGTATGATGACACATGTAAATAGAGGAACAGAACAGAAGGCTCAGAGGTAAATCCAAAACAGATGGAGAATTAATAAACAAGAAAGGTAGCATCTGAAATCAGTGGAGCAAAATAGACTGAAATGAAAGATAGCGAGACAAATCAGTAGCCGTATGTAAAAAGACAAATTAGACCCATACTTCAAAACTCATGCAAGAATAAACTCAAATGGATTAGACCATACAGATGAAAAAGAAACTGTGTAAAGTTTAGAAGAAAATACTTTAAGCTCTAAATGCAAAAAATAATCCATAAACAGGAATTCATTTTTATAAGCAAAGAAGAAAGATCACTAGAGATCCTGACCCTCAACTGTCACTTATGCTAAGGGGAAATAGAAGAAAAAGTATGCCTATCTGTACAAAGACATTGACAAAAATATAATCCATAACTTAATGAGGCTAGTCATTAATTAGTGATGGAGTGAGAATGATTAGACAGATAGAATGAGTAAGGAGGAAAGAGCACCGAGCAGAAATAGGTATTGGAGTGTGTGCGCATGCACTGCACACACCAAACAGCCCCTTCGTTAGCATGTATTAATTATACTAAGTAATGTTTCAATGCTATACATGTATTAGAACACATTAGCATCCTATTAACCACAATACTATTTTTGTTCTCTTTCCTCTTGTCCCTATTCACATACCTAATCGCCTCGTTTGCTTTCATGGTATTTCTCCCTCTTTCTAAATTCCACATTAGAAAAATGATACTTGTATTTCTGAAGATGACTGTACTCACACGTGGTTTCCATCTCTGTTGACATTCCTGAAAGCAACACAATTTTCTTTTAGTGTCTTATAAAATATTCTATTGTGCAAATACTTTGCACTTGCTTTTTGCCACTAATTGTTATTTTTGTATAACCTGTTTGCCAATTTACAGTGGCTGGACTATTTATTATACAATCCCACTAACACCCCAATATTTTCTAATCTTGAATAATACTCAGGGAATAATGTCATTTCAGTAGTAAGCAATGAACCTAGAACACAAATCTTAGATTGTTAATAGGATTTGTCATAAAAGAAAGCCAATCTTCTTTTCAGAAGAATTGACTACATATACATAGTGTATATATTTTCAGTAGCAAGATGTTGATAAGCTTAGGCAATAAGATAAATAGAAATATGAATATAGACCATATAGTCACGAAATTGTTCTTGAATTCATTTTTATATAAATAAGAGTACAAGCTGTTGCTAATGAGACCATTCTAATCAATACAAAAGAAAATATTATGGTTGCATTATATTAACATTTGAGAAATAGCACAGGAATCATTTAGGCAAGAAATATGATCAGAATTAAAGCACATATTTGTATAATCTAAATATATTTTTCAGGAGATACATACTGATACAAAACAGTACCACATTAATCAGTGAAGCAGACAAATTCTTTCCTAGTTATTGCTTTATGAGATCAGAATTGTAAATATCATTATTGCCTGCCATGAAATCATTGAAGGATTCTATAAATAATAGTTTAGCAAGTTCAGACAATGTTCTTTTGATTGTGGCATGCTTCACACACACACACACACACACACACACACACACTCACACACACACACACACCTATGCCTATTTAACGTCACCAGTAGAAAGATGCATTTACCTGAAGTGTGCATGTTTTTTTTTAATTACCTATACATATTTTATATGCTTTGGTGTTTTGCATGTATGTTCTTGTGAGGGTCTCAATATCCTGCAACTGGAGTTACAGAGAGTTGTGAGCTGCCATGTGGGTGATGATAATTGAACCTGGGTCCTCTAGAAGAGATAACTACTGAGTCATCATCTCTCCAGCCCCAGCGTGCATGTTTCTATGACACACGTCTGTATTGTGCAGAAGGCAGCAGCATCTGGTTTCTTTCAGGGGATTTCTCTACATGTGCTGCTTTCTGGAATCCTAACATGGGCAGAGCTCCAAAAATCTCTTTCAGGTGACTTTGAAACAATCCTTACCTTACGTAACATCCAGCACTCTTGGAATTCCAGAGTGTGTTTCCCAGTTTTCCATCAATGCATATCTAAGCAAAATCCTGCAATGCAATGTAAGTCATGACCAGAGGGACCAGGTCAGACATGAAGAAGATCCTTTCCCAGGTTCCTTCCTTTCTGGATGCTCTGTATCTTTTCTAAATGCAGAGCCACATGTGTTTTTTCCATAAAAGATGTGTGAAAAGACCCCCAGTTGATTGGACACACACACACACACACACACACA
>NC_022028.1:17795519-17817485 GCF_000317375.1 Microtus ochrogaster | reverse complement strand
AGAGAGAGAGAGAGGATGTACCAAGTTGCAGTAGGTCTAAACTCCTCCTTTGTGTTAAGGTTTGTATGGACAAGTATAAGAATAGGTTCCCAAATGCTAGTCAAAGTAGGACAATGCCTACTCCTTCTGTTAGGAGTCCTGCAAGGAAACCAAGCTAAACAACTCTCACATATATGTAGAGGGTCTAGGTTGATCCCCATGTAGACTCCATAGGTGGTTCAGACTCTGTGAGATCCTATAAGCCCAGGTTAATTGTCTGTGGTATTCCTTGTGGTGTTCTTGACCAGTTTGGTTCAATCAATCCCTCATCCCTCTCTTAAGTAAGGATTCCCTGAGCTCAGCCCAAAGTTGGCTGTGGGTCTCTGCTAGGACTCCTAGCGATAGTGTATGTGCTCTGAACTGGCCACCTCCTTTGATCAGGCAAGACCCAGCCACCCAACAGTTGACCTTCCCTGTCTATGGGATGTGTAAGATGGGGTGGAACTTAAGGGTGGCATGGGGGTAGTAGGACTGGCATATATAATTTATTATCCAAATGTTATATTAACAAGCTATATCCCTGATGAATGGACAGTATTATATACCACATGTCCACCCCCTTGGTTTAGGAATAATTATACTATGAAAAAAATGAGATCAAATTTATTCCCTGTCAATGTGGAAGCATACATGAGCCTTCCTAAATTAGAATAAGCCTGTAAATTGTTTCCATACATGTCCTATCACTCCTTTTAGCTGATGCTATAGAGCTGTACATAGGGTTTAAATATAAGTGAAATATCTTAGCATATAAACTTTTGTCTTCTTAACCAGTTGTCCTATGCTTTCATGACACAAAATAATAACCAGCAACATGACATTTATATGACCATTAATAGTCATTTTCTGAATGTTGTTACTTGGGTATCATGATTTTAGTTAAAGATGAACATGCTAAAATTACTTAGCTTATATTCTTACCTTTCACTTAGTAGTTGTATGACCATAAGGAACATAGATAACCACTCAGGTTCTGTTAGTTCTTCTAAAAGTAGAGAAAACAGAAATATGCTGAGAAGTTTTGTGGTCATTGATAAGATCATCCAATAATTATAAAATGTGGATTTTTTTTGTATTTATTATTTTAATAAAATGGGAGGAATACAGACTAGATTGTTCAAGTGAGAGTTTATTGTTACCCTGAACACCTTCCTTGTCATACTTCATATCTAATTATTTGTCAAGATCTATTAATTTTACCCTTGTGATGGAGACTGCTGGCTGTTCAAGAAAACTGATTACTCTCCATTCTGAACACCTGGCTAGACTCTGTTCCCAGGGTGATTTTATATTTAGTAAGGTCCTAAGAAGGAGTGCTAATGAGGGTAATGTAGACAGAAGTTTTGCTATATGTTATTTCCATGATTAACTGAAAACGAGTTGAAGATTTTTTTTGTCCTTTATGTTTTGACTCTCAAGGAAAACACCATATGCACTGAAGACAACAGAGCTTGCTTGACTCTGGAGCTGCGACAGACTATGGAGAGTAGCATACTGCCCTACTTCCCTTTGTCCAAACCAGATACTTCAGACCTAGTTCCAGGACTTTTAGACTATTAATTTGAACAATAACTAGACTAATGTTGTCTCTGGACCATCAAATATCAAATATAGTAGTCACTATTGTTATATTCATTTTTCTAGTCAAAAATTTAATAAAGAATTCTTTGTTACCTACAGGGTACTTATATGATATATGGTTTTGTTTCATGAATTGTGTACCTCCATAAATTTCTCTACATTGCTACATTGCTCTTAAATTATTTTCTATTTTTAAAAGATTTGATTTAATATATATACACATATATACATATTATATAATATATAATTGTTGGTAGTTTTAAACACATTCTTAAATACATTAAAATGTGTTCTCAGATAATAACATAACTCTTACAATACTTACATTGCTACTTTTCTCTTGTTGTGAGATAAAGGCCTAAAAACTCTTTAATTATAATAATTATGTTGCTCTATCTAGTAGAAACAGATCATTAAAATAAATAAATTATTCTTAATGTTGGCATAGTATACATAAATAAGACCAATTACTAGTGAATTTGGAGTCATATTTAAGGGTAAAAACAAATCTATAACAATTCTATAAAAAAAAACCGTACTTTAAAGTTTAAAGTACCTCATTGCACTGTTTGTCAACTTCTTACTAAGACTTTCCCTCTGATGCTCTTTCCACTGGATTGGGACCTTGATTATCTTCAGTTTTGTGTTTATGGGTGGTAAGTAAGTATGTATCAGTGTTCACATGTATGAGGCCATAAATACATGGACAGGTGCTTGAATGTATGTGTGTGTGTCTCTGTGTATGTGGGGGAGAGGTTGTGTGGGTGTGGGTCTCTGTGTAGCTCTCAGAAAGATGTCTGGAACCTAAATCACTCTTCTCCTCATCTTTTTGAAACAAAATATCTCAGTCAACCTTGGAGTTCATCAGTGCAGCTAGTTGTGATATTCTGCTTGTTTCAGGGATGTCCTGACTCCCACTTCAGAGGCTGTAATTTCAGCTGTTTAACACTCCAAACCAGACTCATGTGGGTTCTGGGAATCCAAACTTTGGTCTTCTTGCTTGCACAGTACTTGCCTTTAAACAGGGAAGCATGCCTCCAGTCTTGGATTGCATTTAAAGCATTTCTTCATTACGGTACCAACTGTCATGAGTTTTAACATTTGGTGTGACTTTAATTTTCATTCTATAATTAATGCCCAAATACAGAAATGATTTTTCTCAATTTATAAGTACTAATCTTCTATAATTCTCAAGCACGAAGCTAGAAAATAAAATTAGAAGTATTCTGAAATAGTGCTGCAGTGTTTCAGTGAGACTCTGCTTCCTGAATTACATGTCATACATAAGTAATATCCAGAAGAGTGTAAGGTTATTGCCAACAGAAACAGCTCCTTTTCTGACAGCTAAGAAACATCCGTACCTCATTAAAAGCCAATGGAAAGTAGGTGACAACTTAGAAGTCACAAGGTAGGATGGATACAAGGTTGAAAAAAGCCTGGGAATCAACAACCACATAATTACCACAATTCGTTCTATGATAGTAATTTTCATGATACAAAGTAGATGTATTTTTCTTATTTGAAGTTTAGCTGTTTTACTAGATTTAAAAAAGCTACTAAAAATCTTCATAATTTGATGAACATTTCATCTTCCCCCCCCCTCATTATATAACTTTAAAATAATATTGTGAAACAATTGGAACGGAATAACTGCATATTAAATCAATGGAATAAGTACTTATTAGATCAAATAATGTTGATTTGTTCTTTATTGGATAATGGATTTCAGGTATTTTTATTTTCTGTCAAGTTCTTTCTAAGAAACTAATATTACTGTCATGCCAAAACACCCGAGCGAGTGAATCTGGAAGAGAGGGGTAAAAAAAATTAAAGCATATAAGACAATAACTACCTGGCATTGATGGTGATTGCCTTCCCAACACTTAGGAGGCAGAGGCAGGCTTTCTGTTTATGTGGCCCTTTCTAGTGTTGGTCCATATTGTTTAAGTTTTTGATCTCTGAAAGAAAAATGGCTCTCTGCGTATTTGTAACCTCCTGATTAATAGCTATTTCTTACTCTTGTTTCAGGGATATTAATAGTTGTCATTATAATTTATCATTTATTTTCCATATGCTATTGGATAGTTGTATAAAATATATCATCAACTTTGGTAGATGGTGAGTGAAGTTGAAAAGTTAAAATCATCCCGAAATGAATTTGCAAACTCATTTCTATAAAATGCATTCCAAGGTGAAAGCATGAATGTTTTTATACATTATGTGATAAAGATTAACACAAATAAATTAAGGAGATTAGGTCCACAAGAGCCACAGAGGGAGACCATTTTTGGCAGTAGGGGTCAGAACTCAGATTTATTCACAGCCTTCCACGTTTTTCCCTGTAAAAGTAAAATCAAGGGCCTGGAAGCCAGAAAATGGAGAATTGTTTGGCAACTGGCTTCTAGCTAGGTTCTGCTAATGGGCAGACCTGGGGTGAATACAAAAAGTTTGAAGACAATAATGCTGTCTTTTATTGCTTCTGGGGTGCTTAGCAGCAGTCATGTGTAATGTGGGTTTCTGGGTCAGTTTCAGGCCCTGTGATAACAGTCCTAGCAACTGCAGAAAGATGGTATTCATGGACTCTGGTTCTGACTGAGGCTATTGTGGACACACTGATGGTTTCTGCATAAGATGCAGGTGTAACTGTGTCCCCAGAGCCACAAGTGGATAGAGAACTGTCTACTTGAATTTAACCTTGTAACTTTGAAATGTTGGTTAAAATAATTCACATATTTTCTACTTAAGTGATCACAAAAGAAAGTTTGTATGATTGAAACAGTACCATAAAGCTAATGCACAGGCTTCATGAATATAGGAATCAATTAAAAATTAAGCATTATTGTAACCTAATTGAGAATGTAGTTCAGAAAAATGTTTCAAGTGCAAATATCAGCTGTGGTTTGCTAGGAAACTGACATCATCAAAGCAGAACCATATAATACACCATGATTCTGAAAGAAAAATAACTGGGAATTATTTTTCAAACAAACAAAATGCAAGTTGTAATGGTAATTTGTCAGGCCACAGTAGTTTGTGTCAAATGATAGTACAGGTTCAGCTTCCTTTGTCTGCGTGCTTCCATGAGGCAACGATCTGAATATTGTTTGTTTGTTTTGTCACTTTTATTTCTACTATCTTTACCTAGACCTAAATATCTTGTAAGAATTCAGGTCAGTAGTGATAAAATATTGGTGCTCTAAAAAGCTGTGTTGGAGTCATTTTTGAAAATGTATTCCAGGTAAATTGATGGAGACTATATGTATCTGAGATATGCATTTATGTTCATTATAAAAAATTATCCAAAGGCATCTACAGAACATGTGATTTTGTAGATAACACTGAGTGATTTCACTAATTTTCCCATGCTCTACAGATACCTTTGGATAATCTTTTATAAACTTTTAAAATATTTCATATATGGGTACTATATTTATATATTTTCCACTCCTCTTTCTCCCTATCCAGCTCTTACCTTGCCTCTACGACCATTTCTCAAATTTATCACCTCTCTTTCTTCAGTTATTATTAGTACCACACACACACTTACATATGCACACCTACACACCAACACTATATTTATCTATTTATCTCTCTATCTATATCTGTATTTATATCACCAATCAGGAGACTCATACTGGGAAAACTAATTCTCCCTCTCTCAGTTGTCATTAATCATTTGTAGAACATCACCTAGATATACAGGCTTTTGATATTTCCTCAATCGTGTTTCCTGTCAACTGGTATTGCCCTTGTGCAGGTCTTGTTGGTGCAACCATGTTATTGATATTTCATTAATTCAGCTCCCCTGTTATATTTAGAAGATACTGTTTCACAGAAGACATCTAGGTCCTCTGGCTCATGAAATTTTCCTGCCACTTTTCCACAGTGTTCCCTGATCTTTAAGTGTAAGGATTATGCTATAGAAGCATCTGTCCTTCAGAGTTGGACACAACATAGCCAGTTGTGCTTTAAAATTTGGCTAGCTGTGTGTGTCTCAACATAATGCAAAAAGAAAAAATTTCTTCTGTGATGAGGAGTGAAAACTATACTTGTCTATGGGGATAGGTTCTTGGAACTTATAAATTATAAATTATACTTGTTTAGGAAAGTAGCTGTGGGTTTTCCTCTATGACCTCTCTAACTATGGTTGGTTAGCCAGGTTTACAATACCAGGCATGAATTCCCTCCTATTAAATGGGGTTTGACTCTGACCTATACGATATTTGTGCCATATTTCATCCTTATAGTCATCTTTCCATGCTTGTCATTGTTGTGGTTCATAGGTTCTAAGGCCATTTATGACTTTCGATTTCTTTTGTCCCTTGGCAGCTTGCAAAGCAACTTCAGATATAATGAGAGCCAATGCTGAGAGAGGAAACTTCCAGCTCAATTTCTAGTGAATTCTTCTAACTTTGTGTGTGAAGGGTGTGGTGTCTTCAGCAATAGGGACTTACCTTCGAGTTGCATCTAGCCTCTAGGACACTACTATGTTGAGCCTTATGAATTTATTATTTTAGGTCATAAACTACTAATTTCTTATGGTTCAAGCTAATAAAAACGATTGGGATTTGAGACAAAATCGTGAGACTTGAAATTTGTCAATTATACAGGAGTGTTTTATTACTCTTAAGTGGGTAGGACTTAGTCTTTAAGTTCCTATAATTCTCTCTATTTTCCCCAAGGATGTCTCGTACTCATCCCAGCATGAGATGATGAGTGATCCCTTCACTGATCACATAAAGCATTTCTGTTTGAAATCATTAATACAGGGAATTCCTTATAAAGAGATCAGGGGAATCTTAGGTTGCTATTGGGTCTCTAGAAAGTCCACTTGGCCTTTGTAGATTGGCATATGCTATAGTTTGAAAGCTGAACAAAGACTGCTGTCTTGGTACTTCTGAGATGGATCCCAATGAATAGGAAACAACAATACAATTCACATTAGAAAAATACCTTCATTTGAGCTGTTGAGATATCACAACAGGGAAAGCACTTGTGGCAGAAAACATGACAACTTACGTGATCATTAGTGTCCACCAAATGTTCAGTGCAGTAGTCCACACCTGTAGTCCCAGAGCTCCCGTGCTGAAATAGGAGGTGTAGTCAGTATCACTTGAAGCTTGTAGACAAGATATCCTGAAATATACAGAGCAGCATAATATGTGTGCAATTAAGAGAGCTAACCTCTAAACTTTTCCTCTGATCTTCAGTTGTACAACTGAGCTTGTCATACATGGATGCATACACAAAATTATAATAATCAACAAAATGTAAAAGGAAAATATATTGCATAAATCATATTTTCTTTTTATATAAATCTCTAGATAGATGTGGAGATAGATGATAGATAGATAGATAGATAGATAGATAGATAGATAGATATAGATATAGATAGATAAATAAATTTGTATAAATCAGAGCTATAAAGAAAAAATCAATTTCCACCAAGCTTGGTTTTTCTCTCCATTTCCCTTGAATTGAAAGAACAACTCGTCATCATAGATGCTGTTGGACTACACAAGTCTTAGACACAGAGAATGCTTGCAAGGCAGAGTGGTCAGAGTGACTGGGGAAGGAAATTGTCTACTGAGGTATATCACTGGAGATCAAGAAACAGATGAATGTGTTCCTTACAGTTCAGTCTAAATGGCAAGCATGAATCTATGTGGCAGATAAATCTGCAGTTAGACAGTCCATTAAAAAAGGCATTAACAATTTTAAATGCACCATTGAACTTTTTATTACCTTTACCTACTGGCCAGAAAACTCAATAAGGAGGAAGAAAAATATCCAAATTAATATATATTTCTATTTTGCAATGTTTGTGTATTGATTAGTTTTAAACCAATTAATATTTTTTTAAATACCAGCTTCAGAAATATAGAATGAGAATTGTGTGCCTTCAAGTGTACATGCTGTGAAACTGCAACAATAAACACAATCATGGAACGTAATCCCTTGCTCTTTTTTAACTTATATTTTCAGTGATTGAATATTCAGGTAATAATACAGCTGTGGATCTCTCAGAATATCTTGCCAGAATGGTCATTGTTGTGATTTATTGGTATTACAGCTGGATACCATTGATTGCTTTGCCCTTTTGACAACTTGCATAGCTACTTCTAATACCATGAGAACTAGTCCTCAGGGAGGGCCCTTCCAAGTCAGATAAAGTCCTCCAAGTCCTGTGTCCTAAGCATGTGGTGCCTTCAGCAATATGATCTCACATACATTTTCTTGGAGGCACCAAAAACAATAGCAATAGTCTACCTTGTTTGGGAGTCTCTTGATAACAGTGGTGCTTATATTCTAGGAGCAACTAACAACCGCTTAATCGGATTTAAGGCAGAAGCAGTAAGAAGGAATTTGTCTGGCATTGAAAACTCAGCCAATGCTTCATGCCTGGTGACATCATGGACCCTAGAGGAGAACTTCTACTGCCATTTTCCTACACCACCAGTGATTTCTTATTGCATTCTAAACAATCATCCTTAAACCCACAAATGGATGTAGCACTCAGTCCTCATCAGAGAAGTTTACTTTTGAGCAGCAAGTTGAGATCATTACAGAAATACACAAGTGGTAAAAATGCATAGATCAAAAGAAGATGGGATTCCCAATGCTGATTGATGCAACTACAGTACTACCTTTATACTGAAGGCTCAGGGAACATTATGCAAATGGAGGCAGATATATTGAAAGAGCCAGAGAACCAAGGCCTCTGCTCTTAAATAGCCTGTTCCTCACAACTAAAGATAGAAAGAGGACAGGGAGTGGCGGTTGTAGGGAGGGAATGGATATGAATGGAGATGAGGGAAGTGGGAAGGAGTGAACACGATCAAGATACATTGTATTACATTCTCAAACAATTAATAAAAAGATTTTAAAAAAAAACATTGACTATTCTTCCATAGGTCCCTGGTTCAATTCTCAGCATGCACACAATGATACACAGTCTTCTGTAACTCCATTTCCAATAAGGGGTCTGTCTTTCTCTTTTAAACTTTGTGGGAACCAGACATGGATCTCATGCACAGATGTACATGCAAGTAAAACACCAATATATATCAAATAATTAAATCTTTTCAGATATTAATATAATTATATAATTTCCACATTTCCCTTTTCCCCTTCCCAAACCTTCCATGTGTACCCTGCTCACTTTTAAATTCATGGTTTCTTTTTGTTTATATTGTGTTTGTGAGTGTGTGTGTTTTCCTAAACTTATAAATACAATATTCTCAGTCTATGTTATTTGTATAAGTGTGGTTTTAGGCTGACCATTTGATCTGGATGACCAATTGATGCACTCATACCTAGGAAAAATGATTTCTTCTGTTCTTAGCATGTCTTAATTGCCTGTAATTCTTTGACAGGGCTTGAGGCCTGCTGAGCTTTCCTCCTTCCATGTCAGTGTATCTATCAGTGTCTTCCTAAGCAGATAATCTAAAGACAGGACACTGTTTGAGCATATCTGTTAATAGAATAGGGAAGAAAAGCCACCTCTAGTGCAAAGGAGACACTGGGTGAATCCATGCAGGCATGGAAAGCAGACATCTGACAATACCATGGAAACTTTTCTGGTGGTGCCCATGAATCACTGGGAATGTACACCCCGCAAGGATCCTACGAGAAGTGAACCCACAAAGAATTACAAGTTGATGTTGTAGGGACAGAAGTATAAGAGAATGTAGAGAGAGAAAGGACTTGGGCTCAGTTAGGGTCAGCTGAAACTGAAGACAGATAGGTTGAATGGTCTGCAGATGTGTGGAAAAACCTCCGATGAGGGAACAAAAGAAAGCAGCTTTTCTTGCTTTGCTGCTGGGTCAATTTAGTATTCAGAGCATATTTCTGGGGCATGGAGGCATTAATATGGTCCTATTGCTTCACGGTATGTTTCTTTTTAGCAAGTAATTGCACCCTGAAGGCCTCTCCAGCAATCGAGTCAATGTTGTCCAATGTTTCACTGTAGTTTGACATTTTTCTACTCAACCTCTCTTTTATCCTCCTTCTGTTTCAAAGAGGGCATATAGCTGCTCCCCAAAGTCACCCCTGTTGTGTGTTCCTGCAATTTTTTCATAGCATTGTCTCAATTTCCTTTGTTTCGTTTGCCTTTGAGCTTACAGAAAGCTCTGGCAGTGGGCTGGCTGATTAAGCAAAACAGGACCACCAAGCTCCAGTGGCACTGAAAAGTTCAAGCAAAAAAGGTGTCTTGTGTTGTGGCCACATTCAATTTAAGAGTACACCAGACAGGGAAGCAGGTAGGTTCACTGCAGATCTTCACTCCTCTCTCTCTAATCCTGCAAATTTAATTCTCCAATCTCACCCTCAGATCTGCAGCAGAACACCTGATGAGGCCTCTGTATTGCTCCTCTCCCTCCTTCCACTGACTCACACACATCCTCCCGTTGACTTCCTTTCCTAAAGTCATTGATTTACTCAGTCCCCAACTCAAGCAAGTACATCCTGGGAAACAGCAGGCCACTCGATCTAGAGAAGCATTTAGGCTACCTTAAAATCTTCCTTCTCCCACCATCCCTCCAAATCCAGTCTCCAATATCACCCTCAGCTCTGTGGGTGGCAGAACACCTACTGCAGACTCTCCTCACACTTGATCCCCATTTCCAGGGTGCTAAGCAGATCCTGATGGAACACTCTACTTACCTCCACTCTCTGGGTCCCTCGGCAACTCTCTGCAATCTTATCTCCATTCATAAGTGTTCGCTCCCAATACCTAGAAACACATTCTACACATAACCCACAGTGGCCACCCCTCTCAAGATCCCAGGAGAATTTCCTACCAAGTAACACAGAATAATTCAGCTCTCTTAAGAATCTGAAAGGGCAACAAAAACCAAGGAACAAAACACACATTCAAGTATTAGCACCTAGAATTGTGGTTTGCCAAGGTCAGATAACTAGACATCAGAGTAAAAACACAATCAATAACAGCCAGAATAATATGTCTCCAACCCTACCACACAGCAAGCCACGAGAATTGTAACATAGCTGAATCACAAGAAAAAGTCTTTAAAATAGCCGTCATAAACAATGTAAAGTTTTTTAAAGATGAAATGAGTAAATTCCTTAAAGATGTTTATGGGGAAAAAAGGAAACCAGTGGAAGGAAGTAAAAAAAAAATCAATACCCGAAAGTAGAAATAGAATCAGTTAAGGAAACCCAAACTGAGGAAAAACAGGAAATAAAAACTTAAAAACGTAAACCCAAAAGTCAGAAGCAATTCTCACCAAGAAAATATGAGAAATGGTAGAGACAAATAGAAGAAATGGATACATTTTAAAAAAATGACACAGAACAACCAGAAAATGTGTGACACAATGAAAATACCAAATCTAATAATAATAGAAATTGAGGAATGAGGAGAAATGCAGGTCAAACACAAAAAATATACTTTCAAAAAATAAAAAAATAGAATTTCCATAACCTAAATAAGTAGATTCCTACAAAGGAACAAGAAGAATACTGATCTTTCAACATATAATAATCAAAACAGAAAATGTACAAGAAAAATATTTATCTACAAATATGTACTTACAGAAGACAGGGAAAATTCCAAGCTAAAGAGGTTAGCCACACCTAAGAAAACGCAAGGAATAAATAACCCCAGACTAGCAAATCCAAAGAGCAGACACACACACACACACACACACACACACACACACACACACCTAATACCACAATAACTAAATAACAAAAAGCAGCAAGCACTGCTCATTGATAGATCTCAATATCATGGCTTCTGTTCCCCAGTAAAAAGACAGAGACTAACAGAATGGAAGGCAAAACAGGATCTACCTTTCTGCTGCATTTAAGATATACACCTTTAGATCAAGGACAGACATTACCTCAGGATAAAAAAGATGGAGAAAGATATTATAAGCAAAGGGACATAAAAATCAATCTGGTATAGCCATTTTAATACCTGACAATGCAAACTTCAAACTAAAACTAATCAGAAGATATATGGATGGATGCTATATGCTCATTCAATGAAAAATTCACCAAGGGGACAATGCAATTCTCAACATCTGTGCACCAAGTACAATAACAAACAAATTTGGGAAACAAAAAAAAAAAAACCTACTACAGCTTAAATCACACACCAACCTTCACACACCGACAATGTGAGACTTTAATACTCTACTATAGCAAATACACAGGTCATTCAGACAAAAACAAAACCGAGAAATGCTGAACCTAAATGACGTCAAACACCAACTGGACCTAACAGATGTTTGTAGAACATTCACTCTAATGCAAGTGCATACACCTTTTCAAGTGAATATATCTTTGCACATGAATATCTCTTCTTCTCAGTATCTTGGGGAATTTGACACAAAGCAAGCTTCAATACATACAGGAATATTTAAATAATAATGTGCATCTTATCTGACCAACACAGATTAAAACTGAACATCAACAACAATAGAAACAACAGGAACAATTACAACATCAGGAAAACCGAACAACTGAATACTGAACAAAAAAATGGGTCAAGACAGAAATTAAGAAAAAAATTAAATAATTTTTAGAACTGATTGCAAATAAGAACATGGTATTCCCAAAATTTTGGGACACTATAAAAGTGCTTCTAAGATGAAAGTTCACAGTAAAAAGTATTTACATAAAAAGAGAGAGAAAGCTCATATTAGCAACTTAGTGGTCTACTTGAAGGCCTTAGAAGAAGGAGAAATCATGCCCAAAAGGAGTAGATGGCAAGAAATTATCAAATTCAGGGATGAAATCAAGGAAATAGAAACAAACAAATCAACAAAAAATATAATCAATGAAACAAAGAGTTGGTTCTTTGAGGAAATCAGTAAGTTGACAAACCCTTTTCCAAATCAACAAAAATGTAGAGAAAGAATATACAAATTAGCAAAATTAGAAATGAAAAGTGGGCATCACAACAGACACAGAGGAAATGCAGAAAATCATAAAAAAAATACTTTAAGAATCTGTGCTCTGCCAAATTGTAAAATCTAAAATAAATGGATAATTTTCTTGATACCTATTACTTACCAATGTTAAATGAAGATCAGATAAACAATTTGAATGGACTCATAAACTAATAAAATAGAAGTAATATTTAAATGACTACCAACCCAACCCAAACCATTCAGCCATAGGTGGTATTATCACAGAATTCCACCAAACTTTCAAACGAGTTAATATCAATGCTCTTAAAATTATTCCACAAAACAGAAACAGAAAGAACTTCGCCCAATTTTTCTTATGAGGCCACAGTTACCATTATACCCAAACCATATAAAGACCCATAAAAGAAAGTAAACTAAGATAAATTTTCCTTATGAACACAGATGCATAAATTATTGATAAAATACTTGTAAGCAGAAACTAAAATCATATGAAAAAGATAATCCACCATTATTAAGTAGGCTTTATCCTAGAGTTGCACAGATGGTTTGATACACATAAATATATAAATATAATCCATCATATAATCAAACTGAAGCACAAAATCCATAAGATCTTCTTATTAGATTCAGAAAAGGTCTATGACCAAACCCAACATCATTTCAGGATAAAAGTTCAAGAGATATCAGGGATATAAGGGACATGCCTCAACATAATAAAAGCAATTACAGTAAACCGGTAACAATGTGAGCTTATATGGAATGAAACTCAAAGCAACTCCACTAAAATTAGGAATAAGACATAGTTATTATAGCACTTAAAGTCTTAGCTAGAGAATTAAAGAGATGAGAATATAAATTGGAGGAAGGAGTCAAAGTGTCTTTTCTGGCAGATGATATGATAGTGTAAATAAGTGAATCTCCCCAAAAATCCACCAGAAAACACTTATAGTTGATAAACATTTTCAGCAAAGTACCTAGATACAAAATTAACTAACAAAAATCAGTAGCCCTCCTATGTAAAACTCACAAAGGGACTATGAAAGAAATCAGCCAAACCAATTTTCACAATAGCCTAAAGTAATAATAGGTATCTTGAAGGTAGCTCTAACCACATAAATGAAACACTTGCATGATAGTTTAAGACAATGAAGAAAGAAATGGAAGAGATATCAGAAGACAAAAAGATCTTTCAGAAAAAAATAAAGATCTTTCAGGATCATGGATCACAGTAGTATTAACCTAGTAAAAATGGACATCCTATCAAAATCAATCTGCAGATTCAATGCAATACCTATCAATGTAGCAATGTAATATTTACAGATCCTGAAAGAACAAACTTCAGTTTCATATAATACAGAGAATCATGTGCTTGGCTGGGTCCTACTTCCTTAAAGGACATGTGTCATCATTGTTCATATTTTTGTCTGTGGTTCTTGGGGAATGGTGTGTCTTTCTTTCATGAGAAATGGAGTCATTTCCTCAGGCAGTAAAACATCCAGATCACCTGTATTTCTCTATATTCTTGAGAAGTGAGTGAAACAATACAAGTTTGATAGAAGAATTATTCTTATACAACAATCTTACATGCCCTGACTAGTTTTCTAGCAAACACCATCGTATTCATTCTGGTAACTGCCATTGTGTTCTGTTTCTGATAAGTGTATAAAAAGTCTGATTCCTTGAAATAAGCTGTTGTCAACCTGAGTCTTGTTGAAACCCTTCTAAGCCGCCCTAGCTTTCATTCCTAGAAACCATATCAAGAGCTCCTGGTCCAGTAAGTAAATGCTGGCACTTAAAAACACAAAAAATCCAAGGTAACTAAAACAATCCTGAATAATAAAAGAACTGCCAGAAATTTCACCATCCCAGAAATCAATTTGTTCTACAAAGCTTTATGAATAAAATCAGCATGATATTGATAAAAAACATGTGATAGTGATAAAAAAGCACAATTATCACTGAAATATGATCAAAGACCCAGATAAAATCCATATACCTATATACAGCAGTTTATTGAAAAAGAAACCATTAATACACACTGAAAAAAGATAGCATCTTTAAAAGTGGTGCTGCTCAACTAGAAAGGCTACATGTAGAAGAGTTTCTGTGTGATTATTCGGGTCTGCGCAGCTGGGAAACGGATTGAAGTCTCTGACTAGGAATGTGTCACATAAAAAATGTGTTATCAACCACCATGTTTTGTGCCTTAATCAGATGGCTGGGAATGACACAGACATCTAATATGAAGTAAAATAATGAATGAATACACACTCCCCACAAACAATGAATAAAAATAATGAAAATGAACAAATGGCATTCACATTGAAGCATGCACATAAACCAATATAAAAATGACAAATGTGAAAAAATATACATGAATTACTTTCATTGACAGAGAAACAAAGAGATAGTAAGACTGTGGCTACCTGCTTGTCTGGGGGTGGGAACATATGGGAAATGAGAATAAGAGGGAACTTTGGAGTTTGGTGATACTAGGCTTCTTTACCAAACTTGTAAGAATGTTCACTCTGTGGAAATGAGTCCTGTTGTTTTTGACTTGTGCACTTTTATTGAAATGTGGTCATATTTGGATAAACATCTTAAAAATATGCAGGTAAACAACAATTTTGCAAAGATGCTAAAATTATGTGATGCAAGCCTTATTTACCTTTATCAGTGAAAAAGTATATCCTTTAGATGTACCTCCCACAGATAAATCTTAATGTGTTCCCCAAAGGCTGACCTATTGTCATTTAGCATAATCTTATCTTAGAGGCTTTGAAAGAAATCTTATGGCTCAGCGGTTAAGAGCATTGCCTGCTCTTCCAAAGGTCCTGAGTTCAATTCCCAGCAACCACATGGTGGCTCACAACCATCTGTAAAGAGGTCTGGCACCCTCTTCTGGCCTTCAGGCATACACACAGACAGAACATTGTATAATAATATATAAATATTTTTTTTAAAAAAAGAAATCTTATTACAACTGGTGGTAATTGAAACCTTTATCACATCCTATCAATCTGTCATTCTCTGGAGCCTCCGTCAATCTTGCAATCTTTTGCATCCTTTTACACGGTTTCCTCATCACGGGATTCTAGCTTGTTCTGTTTCAAACTCCAACTATATTCTTTCTTCCCTTCTTTACACAGTGTTAAGTCTCAGTCAACATTTTAGTTTCCATAAGGCAAGAATCTCAGTTGCATAGCTGGTATCAAATTCATAAGGATGCTGATGTTCTGCTTCAAAGAACTGATATGAAATAAGACTTGTTCCAAATAATTCCGTGATTGTTTAACTTGCCTCATTTTATATACCTTCTCACCTCTGGGGAACCATCTTGCTGGCTAACTTTGTTTATGGCACTCTATTAATAGTATATTTCCCAAGCAGATGCACATATCTATGGAATGTGTTCAAGGAGCTTCCCAGGAATATATCAGTGTAGATGGCCATAGCACACTGTCAAAATAGGAAATTAATACTGTAAGATATTACCAACTTAAATACAGTATATGAATTTTATTGTCTTTTATATTATTCCTTTAAGTAAAAAAATTTAATATGTATTCAGTATACAGAAATATTTTAGATGAATACTGGATGTTAATAGAGAGGAATCTCATTATATCTACATTTATTCATGTATTAGAGAGTAGATGGCTTTACAATAGGGCTCAATATCTAAGTTCTCTGAAATTAAAGTTTCCTTACTCTTTTCTCAAAAAAGAATGTATGCAGATTGTGTTCTTCAAAATGATGATAAATTTGCTTGATTTATTCTCAGTTTTTCCTAACCAGTACTAACTTGTCAGCAGAAATGTGTGCATTTAATTTCTAGAAACTCCTCAATTAGATAAAGGAATCTACATATATTAACTTTCTACTTAATAAACCAGAGTTAATCTTTTCTATGTGTAATTTGTGGTTATCTCCAAAAAAGGGAAATATTTTAAATTTCCCATTTTATGAAGAAACAAAAATGTCTACTATTATATAATTCTGTTTTTTAGGACCTAGGGTAAGACTGTCTGGACATCATTATAGGAGTGGGGAGGAGATTTCTGTCTCTCCTAGTGATCCTTTTACACTTCTGCTCCTCATCACGGTTGCAATATTCAACAGACCCATGATTTGCTCTGTCTCCCAGGTACACACAGTCTTTTTAAAAGTCAGTTTGAATGCTGAGGTACTCCGAAGTGATACCTGAACAGGTACATTGCAAGGATACCCTGTACCTCGTTCCTCGAAGAATTTATCTTAGGTCTTGTTTGGTTCACTAGCCTTGTTTGTTCATTAGTGCTTTAAACCTCCATTTTCAGTTCTTCCCTGAACTGCAACTCTTCTAATTGGCTTATTTTTGAGGAATAAATCATTGGATCCCTGCTTTCTGCACTCCTTGATATACTTACCTTGTTCCTTTCTAAATTTAGTCTTATACCAACATGTTGGTTTCCTATGATCCCAAATGCCACATACCTGTACCTTGTATACACACACACACACACACACACACACACACACACACGAAAACTTTACCAAGCCTTGATTTAACTAGTCCTCTCTCTTTCAGAAAAGGTGTATCACCCCTGTGTTGTGATCTGAGGCTGAAGACTAGATAATATCTATATGGTAAATCTCTATGAATTAATTATTATAGGGATTCCCTAGGTATTATGCTTATTCACATTATTTTTATTTATTACTATTATTATTATTATTTTGTCTTGAACAGTCATAAATTTTAGCCTGATATATTATTCCTCGTGAGAGATGATCTTCAGTCTATGAGAGTGCCCTGAAGGTCATCTTTAAGGGCTTGTCGTCCTTCCTATTTCTTATCAGAATGTGAAAATTTGAGTAATCATTTCTCACAAACTTCCTGTGCCTGCTCAGTGTCCTCCTATATTCTATTCATAAATCTTAAAAGGAAAGAAAAAAAGCAGAAGAAAATGCATTTTGATCATAAAATTATGGCATTGCTTGTATTTCATTATGAAAATGTTAATTACTTAAAAGAAGTTAATTTAAGTATCAATTTCAATGGATGGCCGAAGGAAAAATATATTTAGTTCTAAATGTTATTTAGTCACCTTTGTATACCTCCCAGCATGAATATGTTCATCACTGACTGTAAAGTGAAAGAGGCAATTATCATGAAAAATTACTTCATTTGATTACTATAAAAGCACTTTTTAAATGATTAAAATCTTCAGGAAAAAGCAAAACCTATAATTATGTATTTAAAAACAAGGCAGGATTTGACTGGCAATAAAAGATATCTTCCCCAAAAGAATTTAGCAACATTCTTGTTATTCAGACTGTAAACAACAGTAGAAACTGGATGCAAATGACTTCAGAGCTGAGTACTCACAAAAGGACTTAAACATGTTCAGTCACACTGTGGTCTGGATGTTCGATCCAGAATCATAAGTGAATAAGTGAACAGACATGGATGAAACATTTTGAAATGGCCCTACAAAAAAGATATTGAAAGAAAGTATGTCATGCTAACCATTTTTTCCCTTGGAGATATATAGATCAAGAGATAGCCTAGGGCCTAGTCTGTTTGGATGCTCACCTTCCTGGCCCTGGGGGGAGCAGGAAGGACCTTGGACTTCCCATAAGGGAAGGGAACCCTGACTGCTCCTTGGACTGGAGAGGGAGGGGGAGGGGAGGGAAGTGAAGGAGGGGAGGAGGTGAAAATTTTCAATAAAGAAAAAAGAGACAGTCTATATGAGGTGTAGTCTATAAATTGAACAATGTATCAGCTTTTAACACTTGTGATACTGTATTTTATACAAGTAGTTATTTCTAACAGGGGTAGATGATATAGTGTTCTAGGAACGATTTCTAGATAGAATTCTGAACAAGGTAACAAGGTAAGTTTGTGGAGAACTTTAGTTTGGTTTTATATATATATATATACATACATATATGTATATATATATACATATACATACATACATTAAATTTCAAGTTAGAATTAGACATTTACCCCACATCCTCTCCAGCAAAAGTTGTCATCAGCGTTTTTGATCTTGGCCATTCTTACAGGTATAAGGGGGAATCTCAGCGTTGTTTTGATTTGCATTTCTCTGATGGCAAAGGATGTTGAGCATTTCCTTAAGTGTGTTTCAGCCACTTTAGATTCCTCTGTTGAGAGTTCTCTGTTTAGGTCTGTACACCATTATTTTATTGGATTATTTGTTCTTTTGAAGACCAATTTCTTGAGTTTTTTGTATATTTTAAAGATCAGTCCTCTGTCTGATGTGGGGTTGGTGAAGATCTTTTTCCATTCTGTAGATTGCCATTTTGTCTTGTTGACCATGTCTTTTGCTTTAAAGAAGCTTCTCAGTGTTTCTTTTATTAATTGTTTCTCTCAGTGTCTGTGCTACTGGGGTTATATTTAGGAGGAGATCCTTTGTACCAATGTGTTCAAGCATACTTCCCACTTTCTCTTCTATGAGGTTCAGTGTGACTGACTTTATGTTGAGGTCTTTAATCAATTGGACTTAAGTTTTGTGAATGGGGATAGATATGGGTCTATTTTCATCCTTCTGCACATTGATATCTAATTATAAAAATCAGGTGTTTGAAGGTGTGTGAATTAATATTCAGGTCTTTGATTTGGTTCCATTGTTTCTCCTGTCTGTTTTTTATGCAAATACCAGGCTGTTTTCAATACTGTAACTCTTCAGTACTGTAACTCTGTAGTAGAGTTTGAAGTCAGGGATTGTGATGCCTTCAGAAGTTCGTTTATTGTACAGAATTGTTTGGGCTGAGTTTTTTTTTTTTTTTGGCTTTTCCATGAAGTTGAGTACTGTTCTTTAGAGGTCTGTGAAGAAGTTTGCTGTTATTTGCTAGTGGGAGTGCAAGCTGGTACAGCCTCTTTGGATATCAGCGTGGTGATTTCTCAGAAAATTAGAAAACAGCTTTCCTCAAGACCCAGCAATATCACTTTTTTGTATATACCCAAAAGATGCTCAGTTGTACCACAAAGACATGTACTCAACTATATTCATAGCAGTATTGTTTGTCATAACCAGAACCTGGAAACAACCTACATTCCCTTGACTAAACAATGGACAAGGAAAATATGGTACATTTACACAATGGAGTACGACACAGCAGAAAAAATGACATCTTGAAATTTGCAAGCAAATGGATGGAGCTAGAGATATCATATTAATTGAAGTAACCCAAACCCAGAAAGACAAATATCATATGTACTCACTCATAAGTGGCTTTTAAACATAAAGCAAAGAAAACCAGCCTACAATTCACAATCCCAGAGAACCTAGACAACAATGAGGACTCCAAGAGAGACATACGTGGATCTAATCTACATGGGAAGAAGTAGAAAAAGACAAGATCTCCTGAGTAAATTGGGAGCATGGGGATCATGGGAGAGGTTGGAAGGGGAGAGATGAGGAAGGGAGGGGAGCAGGGAAATATGTATAGTTCAATAAAATTTTAAAAAATGGATTTATACATTTATTACCTAGCTGAGTTTAGAAAATTATGTACAGCCTTCCTTATACTAGCCACAATTTTGTTATTATCTACCTTAAAATTATTTTAAGAGATTTCTTATAAATCTGCTTTAGTAGAAATAATCTGAATTCCTTCAGCAAAGTAAATATAATTCCACTATTTGTTTCATTTTTTAAAATTCATCTATTGTATATTATGAATGTTTTGCTTATCTGCATATATGTATACCAATTGTGTGTATGCCTGGTTCCTACAGAGGCCAGAAAAAGGAATTGGAACCTCTAGGATATAAATGGTTGTGAGTCATTTTTAGGTGCTGGGAATAAAGTCCAGGTCCTCTAGAAGAGTAGTCAGTGCTCTTACAACTGCTAAGCCAATTCTTTTAACACCCTCTACTTTTTCTATTTATTGAAATTCTAGTAGCTTTAAAAAGTGAGAAAAATTATTTCCATTAAGGTGACCTATAAAATACCAAATAAAATTTCATAGACATCTTCATAAGTAATTTTATATTACTGGGGTATGTTTTATTACCCTGATTTATACTGACTCATTTACTTAAGCTTTACTACTAAATTTTTTAAGAATCCAGTAAAGGTATAATTAAAAGCAAACATAAGAGACCAAGTTCAAAAAGGGCACATATTTTTCTACTACATATTTCTGCAAAAGGCTGATGCTTAAGACTTTTAAACCCAAAGAGTCCAGGGCTAATTTACAATTGAGTGTTGAATCTCTAAAGAACCTATCAGTAACCATTCTTGCTTTATAAATACTAAATGAATAATTTTTATATCTAAATCATTTGGTTTGAATAGAGAAATCACATATTTTCAAAACAGAAAGTATTCAAATCTTTGTCATTACAAATGGCTTACATTGAAAGAGATGAAAGATTTTATTTTGTATTCAGTATCAGGTATTTGTAATTCACAAACTGTGGGGAAAAGTTCTCCTTTTTATTAGAAAATGACATCAACTACTTTTCAACTGTGTTCAAAAAACATAAAATGCTAGTTTCATTTTTAGCTATAAGAAGGTTTATTAGGTTTTGATGTAGATGACCTAGCTCATAGTCAGATTACAATATTTTCATGTGAGATAATTTAGAAGCTTGTCTAAAAGAGTATAGCTAAAGGTAGAGATTATTTGTGGATATGAGAATAGAGAATAACAACAGTCAAACAGAAATAAGTGAGACACATTAAACACACAGATCTGAACTATGGAGTTTCCTAAGAGTGGTGCTATACAGAATAGACTATTTTGGGAAAGTAATTCATATTTATATGCCATTTTGTATGAGAAGATATATGCATTTACAATATGTATTAATGAAATAAGTTCTTGATTTAATTGTTTAAGCTGCTAATTGTTCCATTATTTTGTAATATGCAGACTGACATCACATGCTAGCAAGGTAAACATACGGTGCTAGATTCATCAAGTTAGAATCACAAAGACTTCAGATTCATTTATATTTAAATCTGTGTTTTGTAGCAGCCCAAAGATATAAAGAAAATACTTTGTCTTTTGTGACTGTGCAAAGTAGAGGCATAAACTATTATAAATAATAAGAAAATTAGTGTTTGAGAAGCTCATTATCTAGACTCTGTTATGAAGTGGTTTGTGTATAGTTTTACATAATATGAGGCTTTCAGATGTTCATATATAATGATTTGGGGCATGAAGGGATTCATCATAAAATAATGACACATTGAGGAAGGAGTGCCAACAGTGATTATGGTAAACTCTTCTGGTTAAATATTATTCCCTGATATTTAACAGAAAGTGTTATTAGCAGGTATGCACTGGTTCTCAGCAATCAAGTTTCCTGGAAAATGAGAAACCTGTAACATGCCTGAGGCAGACCATAGTACAAAATGTTGAAGGCTTTCCTTTTATTCTTTCTGGTATTTAAAAATTCATATTGGTGCCGGGCTGTGGTGGC
>NC_022028.1:17791533-17795169 GCF_000317375.1 Microtus ochrogaster | reverse complement strand
TGTGTGTGTGTGTGTGTGTGTGTGTGTGTGTGTGTGTGTGTGTAAGAGGATCACAATATATATTTTATAGCCAATGTAACTTGTCAAAAGTTTGACTGGATACCTAGGCTGAATGATTTTTTTTACATACTTATTTTCAGACAGTTTGGAAAGAATGAAGTCAAATGTCTGGAAGATACACGGAGATTATTATCAAGTAAATATAAGTGCAACCGCAGTTACGAACACGTGGTCCAGGAGAATCTAGAGTGAGAAGGTGGCTGGAGCAAGATCCACTTCATCACAATGTCCATCTAAAGATACAGAATGAAGGAAGCATTGATATTTAGTGGAATCCCATGTGAGAGAGATGGGAAAACTGGATAAAACTGGGAGAGTATACAGATCAAAAGACCTCACCACCATAAAATAGTTCTACAACAAATCTGATACAAATGCATCCACCAATTACTCAGGACTCTAATCTACTGCCAAATTTGGCAAATCAAATCTCTTCAAACGTTCTCAATTGTTGGAAACAAGTTTCCACAAATAATTAAGGGAAATTGCATATAGATGACTCTCTGTAAATATTAATCCTTCTTCAAAGTGATTTTATAACACCACTTAGTTGGTGTTTGATTTGATCATGTGCGACTATAGCATGAAAGTTGACAGGCCTCTGACTACTCCATAATACATATCTTCCTAATCAAAATAATTTATCTGCTTAAGAGAGAAGGACAGTGGTGTTTACTTATATGTTAATTAGAATATGTGTGCCATTAAAAATACCTAAGTTATCATGCACAACTTCGTTGAATTATATACATTAGGTTGATACACTCTACAAATGAAAACTTGATCAAAACATTCTAAAAACATATTCAGTTATGCCAGCACCATTAGTTAAATATGCTTTCTTTTTTCCATTGGATATTTTTTGCTTCTTTGTCAAAAATCAGGTGTTTGAACATGTGTGGGTTAATATCTGGTTTTTTTGATTAAGTTCCATTGGTCCTCCTTTCTGTTTTTATGCCAATACCCAGGCTGTTTTCAGTACTGTAGCTCTATAGTAGAGTTTGAAGTCAGGGATTGTGATGTGTCCAGAAATACTTTTATTGTACAGATTTGCTTTGGCTATCCAAAGTCTTTTGCTTTTCCATATGAAGTTGAGTACCATTCTTTTGAGGTCTGTGAAGAATTTTTCTGGGATTTTGATGGGCATTGCATCAAATCTGTAGATTGCTTTTGGTAAGATTGCCATGTTTATTACATTAATTCTACCTACCCCAAAGCATGGAAGAATGGATAAGTAAAACGTATATGTACACAATGGAGCAATGCAGCAGAAAAAAAAAATGATGACATCTTGAAGTTTGCAGGCAAATGAATGGAGTTAGAAAACATCATTTTCAGTGAGGTAACCCAGACCCAGAAACACAATTAGCATTTGTACTCATTCATAAGTGGTTTGTGAACATAAAGCAAAGAAAGCCAGCCTAAAAATCACAATCTCAGAGAACCTAGACAACAATGAAGACTCTAAGAGAGACAGACATGGATCTAATCTACATGGGAAGTAGAGTAAAACAAGATCTCCTGAGTAAATTTGGAGACATTGGGAGAGGGTTGAAGGGGAGGGGAGAGACAGATAGGGAACATATAAAAATGTACTGCTCAATAAAAATCAATAAAATATGTCCAAAAATTCTCATGGTGGTTTTAATGTAATTAGGTTTTCTCTTCACTACTACACACATCTCCACATACAAAAACATCAAAATTCTTAAAAAATTATATTTTAAATATTCTGAAAAACTATCTTCCATTGTTTAGCAGTGTAGTTTTCCACCAACAGTCAATTAAGAAAATATAAATTTTTAATTCATAGCAAATTTACCTTAGAAATAAATAACCACCACTAGTCACATGCCTATAACTCACTAAAAAGACAAATAGGATATACTTCAAACCAAATACTACATTGTGATATTAAGGTTAACAATGTGAAAATATCATTATAACATTAATCTTCTGTAAGATTTAAAATAATAAAATCTCTATTACACTTCCTACCATGTGTGGCACACAGCAATAACATAGCTGAGTAGTTACAAGAAGGCAAGACAATCATAATATCAAATTGTATTAATTTATTTTTCTTGATATAAGTTATTGTGGAAAACAAAGTCAGAGTCCAAAGAGAGAGTCCAAGGTATGAAATTACGATGCAGCAGGGGCACCAACATCCTGTTATAACCTTCGCTGTCAGGCCATTGGCAATGAAATGAATTTACAGGTTTCTTTCTCAGTGTTTATTTTGTTTTCAAAACTCTGATCTGCAGCATCAGAAAAAAAAGAACTTACCTGGAGGGTTGCTATTATTCCACCCTTGTACATAAAGGATATTATAAGCATTTGGCCTTTGGTTCCCAGCCATATAACACACCTCGCTTTTATGACTCCAAGGCTGTAAGGCAAGTCTCAAGGAGCCCAGTGCCATACAATGTGATTAAGTGGAGAGCAAGTAATATCTGCCTCTGTCCTTTTTTATAGGTCATTTGACAAAATGGGGAAATACTGTGTATAACTAGTAAAAATGCTATCTCAGCCATGTCATTTTCAGACTAGTGTGATGTTATAGGCATAGTTCTACCTTCCAGACTCTCTCAGAAAGAACTTCCAAGCATTATCCAGATGATTGTGGCACCATGGTGTGTACCGAAGACAGCAGCACTTGAAGGAATCAGTGACAATAGAGATTCTGGGTTGACTGAAATCAATACTTTAAAATCCAAAGCAATGAGCTGTAGTCAATGTTAAAGAATAATTGTTCCTGCCCATGGTTCAGGGAGAAAACATGTTATATGTCTAAAAGATGTCATGAGATACTCTGGGCCCTTTCATGTGATTAACCTGAACATACTGTCTTTAAGTCATTGGAACCAGCTTGCTAAATCAATATAGACAATTTTATAATTTGGGGATTTGAAGGTGAAAGAATGCTACACTGTAAAATTAATGGGTCATTGCAGTAGAGATTTGGATATCTGGAATGCCTAGATAAAGGAGGAAGAAAGATAAATGTGGCCCATCCCATGGAATTTAGAAGGGGAATAAAGATTTGTTAGAAAATGGCCTACAGATTATTTGAGTCATATTCTGACAAATACCCTGGCTTCCCTAAGCCTCGGTCTTGAGAAATTGATTGATACCAAACAGAAAAACATTAGGCTAGTGTGTTTGATAGAAAAGAGAAAACATGAAAACAGAGTAGAATTGATGCATGGCATAGCACTTGCCCAATTCTTTCATTTGTGTCTACCACAGGGAGAAGAATCTGGCACCTATAAATGACCATGTTTGAAAAGAAAAGGAGTGTGAATAAGTTGAAAATGTCAGTCAAGGCAGATATTGGTAAAATGTTTATAACTGGTAAAATTATAATATGATTAAAAAGAATATCCCGCTCATCATTGAGATATCAGAACGGTAACCTGAGAGCGTAACTCCACCCATCAATGAATGCAACTTGTGCGCTGGCACCCAGTTCGCTAGTTTCGGGCAAGGGGGCTGGAGGTTAAAATACACAGACACACACAGACAGAGAGACAGCAACACGGGTCATCCTTGAATTCCCCAAGAATGCCCCCT
>NC_022028.1:17759950-17791433 GCF_000317375.1 Microtus ochrogaster | reverse complement strand
CATGTGATTAACCTGAACATACTGTCTTTAAGTCATTGGAACCAGCTTGCTAAATCAATATAGACAATTTTATAATTTGGGGATTTGAAGGTGAATGATGGAGGAAGGTCATTGGTTGATTAAATAAAGAAGCTGCTTGACCTGATAGGTTAGAACATAGGTGGGAGGAGCAGACGCTGGGAGGAAGAGGAAGTGAGCTCAGAGACTTGTGCACTGGCACCCACTTACCGAGCTTCGGGAAAGGGGGCTGGAGGTTAAAATACACAGATACACACAGACAGAGAGACAGCAACACGGGTCATCCTTGAATTCCCCAGGAATGCCCCCTTTATTGTGTTCAGGGGCAGATTATATAGAGATAGCCACACCCCAGCCAAACCCACCAGAAACCACTCTCCTGCCATCAGGAACTCCTGAAGGTCTCGTGCTCAGGGCAGCTGTAGGCACTCAGATCAGGGGATTACAAGAAATTCAGGATCTGGAGTCTCACTGCTCCCAACAGCAATTCATTCATAGAGGCATGTGCCAACATTTCAGAATATGTCTGAGGCCTGGCAATGTATGCCAAGGTCAGATTTCTTACAAGAGGACAATGGTATGAAGACATGGAACTAAAACCTGCATTTAAACGAACACTCTGGGTTACTGGAGATGCCAGAACCACAGAGCATTCTGCAAAGAAAACTGCATGCAAATAGAGATGGCCCAAATGAGAGACTATGTACACCGAGTTGTAGGACAAGGCAGCTCAAACCCTTTGTTTCCTAGATGATCCCATTATAAACCCCTGTTGCCTCACATAGAACTTCAGAATTTTGTGTTTGCTGTGCTGAATATTGACTGTGTTATAGTTTCGTATTTCCATGCCATGCTTTGGTCTTCCCTTTTGGAATGGATATGTTAATACTATCTCATCCTATATTGAAGATATATATCGGTATTTTAGATTTTAAGGGTGCTAGTAATTAATGGATCATGCGTCTAAGAAGAGACTTTGGGCATTGACTCTTGGAACAGTATTCGGATTGTTAATGTCTATGGGGGCTTTTGGAATTTGGACTGAATACCTTTTCAATGATGAGAGCGTCATAAGCCTATGGAGACAAAAAGTGAAAGGCTTTGGTATATTTGGGTATCAAATTGACAAATGATTGACTTGTGACGATTAATATTGATTGTAAACTTGATAGGATATGGTAGTAGTCTCAAAGCCCAAGAACATCAGTAAATGTCTAGGTTAGCTTCATTAATAGGGAAGACACACACTAAATGTGGGTGCCACCATCCTTTGTGCTGGGTTCTTGGACTTAAGTGAGGGTAGAAAGAGAACTGAGCACCAATATTTATCTCTCACTACTTTCTGGATACTGATGCAGTGTGAGCAGGTGCCCCACACTCCAGCTATAATGATGTTTGTCATGATGGTGAGCATTCTCAAACTATGAGGCAGAATAAACTCTTTTTAATTTAAGGTGTTTTTCTATGCTATGTATCTTATCATAACAATGAGAAAAGAAACTATTGCACTATTAAAAGAATTTTAGAGAAGAGGAAGGTAGAAATGATAGAAATAATCCTTAATTCTGAGCTTTAATACAATTAAGTGAAAAATACATGATCTAGCATACACAGAGAAGACATAGTAATAACCATCTGCAAAAACTATGATAATCAGATAATATTCTCTATCTAAAGTGCTTGATCTTGGAAAACTTTTAAATTAAAGGGAAAAAAATCTTTGATACCAACGCTTATGTGGTTATAGGACAGGAATTACACATAGATGTATAGAGTTAAGACCTGAATGAGTCAAATCTTTAGTTCATTGTTGACTAAGCATACTAGCACAGTCAAGTCAAGGACCAAGGCCTCAGGCTTATGGGAAACTGGCTAAACCATTCTCCATATGGGCTAGGCTCAATATAAGCAAAGCCTCCTTTCTCTGTTCCAAATGTGAGTGATAAAACTGATGATGTATCAGTGTGTATAGAAACCAGCAACTGTGGCTTTCTCCTACAGAAACCACCTACGGGAACTAAATAATCCCTCCACCTGTCCTGTACATTTAAACACTCTGAGGTTCTGGGTTTTAGTGGTATGAAGTATCACTCCATTAGAGTGCCCGTACTCCTCGTGAAGCAGCTTTTTTTTTGTCTTATGTCTGAGCTGTCTTTTTGTTTTTTATCCCTCATGCCCCTAGTTAAGGTTGCAGGACAAAATCTTATGGGGTGTGGCAGATAGTATCAATCTGAGCATTATGAATGTGTTACCATGGGGTCTCCACAGTCAGTCATAATTCTTGTTTCTTTCCAAAGAATAGGAATAAAAGAAAATCCTACACAGTAACAGCTGGTAGCAAAATATTTCATTCAAAAGAGAAAGAAAACATATCAGGCAAATATATTGCAAGAGAGCAGTAGGTATGAGTCAGACAGCTTCAGAGCCCATAATCCTCCTCTGAACTATTGTTTTCTCTTTTGTTCCTTTTCTTCTGAACATGTTAAGTGAAGGGAGAAGATAATCTTCAAAATCAAGAATTAGATGAAACCTTAGTCTTACAGCTGTGTTGTTATATCTGCATGATTTTCACATTTACAGGATAATTGTAATAATATGTATGCCCCCATATGCATATACATTAGATAGTAAATGGGTTTTTTTCCTTCAAGTTGTTTCAAGGAAATGTGGTCTTCTTTGTATTTGTGTACCAAAAGCTGACTTTAGCGGGGCTTTTTAAAAACGCTCCTTCTACTACAAGCACCTGGAAGGAGTTGAGCTTTCCTCTACCATGATAGGTGAAATGTTCATTCAGGAATTGATTGTCCCTGCCCCTGGGTACATCAATGGTGTGCTGTTATTCAGGCCTTTGGGTCATATTACTGTCTACCTTAATAGAAACAACACTGGAGAAAAAGATTGGTAGAGGAGATAGTTTCATTCTAGAAAAGGCTGTTGAAAATTGGATAAGTAGTACACACCTGACAGAAAGACATTTGTCAATTTAGAAGGGGGAATGGGTTTAGGGATACCATTGGGCAATAGGAGGGAAAGATCACAGGTTTGTGGAGAGTTCTTTGCTCTCCTGCCAGTCCTTTTAAAGACTAAAGGTTCCTTTAGATTCCCCATTTACTTTCTCCCTCAGGCCTGAACTCCTCCGATATGTTTATTGGCAAAAAGAGAAGGAAGCATTCCCAAATGGCTCTGGAAGGTTGAGTGTAATGTGTGACAGAAAAGCTGTAGGGTGTTAGGCAATAGTAACTATAAGTCTTAGTCTGTTCTGTTACAGAGACATTGGGTGATATAACATTCACCTCCCCTTGATTCAAAGGCTGAATATTTTGAATGCAGAAGTCAATCTCTGATGCAATGGTTCATAAGAATCACTAGGGACTCTTAATTTTCAAATGCTATGATTCCCATAAATATCAGAGACTGGAAGACAATAGAGAAGAGATGGGCATTATTAAACAGGGTATGAGAGATACAGTGAGTTTAAATATACTGGACATATAATATGACGACATTCACAGGAGACTTAAAAATAATTTACTACAGCAAGAAACTCAGGATTGAGATGATGATTTTGTGGCTTGTGAGCCCGATGGTGAGTGAGGGTCTTTATAAGATAGGAGAGTGTGCTGGCTGGATTTGGGTGTCAACTTGACACAATCTAGAGTCATCAGTGGACGGAACATGAGTTGAAAAAATGCTCCTTGAGATCCAGCTGGAAAGCATTTCCTCAATTAGAGAGCAATGGGGGAGGGCACAGTTCAAGGTGAGTGGTGCTATCTCTGGGCTGGTGGTCCTGGGTTCTACAGAAGGTGGGTTGAGCAACTCCAACTCAAGGGAAACAAGCAAGTAATCATCCACCCTCCATGGACTCTGCATCTGCTCCTGCCTCCAGGCTCATTTCCTGTTTGAATTCTTGTCCTGACTTCCTAGAGTGATGAACAGTGATGTGTAAGTGTAAGCCAAATAAACCCTTTCCTCCCCAACTTGCTTTTCAGTCATAAAGTTTTGTTGAGCAATAGAAACCATAATTCAGAGAGGCTCTTTTTATGTGAATGATTTAGACTAATAAGTGGGTTTGTAAAGCTTGAGAGCACTTGAGATGGTATGGAAAATGGCCAAAGTAGATAGTGGGGACATATTTGAGTCACAAAAAGGCAAATGTGTTGAGATTTTTGTGGAACCAGAGTCAATAGGGGAAGACTGATGGAGAAACAAATTGATAATAGGTGACTTCCTAAATGATTTTAAAACATGAAGAACACATTACCAAATATTTTTAAGGAAGGAAATATATATACAGGGTATCACCACTGAATCTCCAATATTATGAAGATCTCCTGAGGTATAAATAGTCTCTTCTATGAGCTAGCATGGCCAAGCTTCCTTGTAAGAGAGATTCTCTGTTTCATTGAAAACATAATTGGTGCTCAGTAATGTAGAAAACATTTGGACTGTAGTAAATCCTACAACTGAACAATTTGGCCCATCACAACCCCAAAGGTACCAGGAGCAAAGAGCAGAAACATGGATGAGGAAAAAGAATGGTGAAGGTAGAGAAGATTAATCTTGTCCTAGGTTTTGGCTACTATCTCCCTTCACCTCCATAATATGCCCCATTTAATCTCACAAAGAAGTATAGAATTTTGGTCTAGTAGGTCGTTAACAGCTTATGTAATAAAATAGATGAAGGAATGAGCAACTCTTCATGATGTAATTAAGAATGTGGCTGAGCATGGGACAGACATCTTAGTTTAGAGATTTAAGTTCCAGTCTTTATATATACAATGGAGATTTTTGTATGTGTATGAACACCATAGAATTTTCTGTAATAAAATGTTACAGAGATCACCAACCAGATGTTGTTCAGATATTTGGTATTTTTTAAGGGAACAAGGAAATCCTAAATATTGCCTGAATCTACTTTATAGTCTGTAATGTACTGACCCGAGCAATTGGCACCTGAGAGAACCCATTCTTCTTAAATATCATGAATAATGTCCTCTTAATACATTGAGTGTTATTGACAGTGCTGTGGAGAGTAGGGAAGGATAAATATACAGTTTGCATATCTATTGTATAGTCAATGTTTTCTATCAGTGAGATTAAGATTGTAACTCTAACCATTGGAGAAGCTACTCCCCTTCTCCCCTTTTCATGAGGTATATTCATTTGGGAGCATATCCTTCCTTTCTTCTTTAGGGGTGTGGTGAAAGCATCTTGATTGGTCTGAGGCAAATGTGACCCTGGCTAAAGATACAGTTACTTTAGGATTGTTGAAGGATGGGATTCTAGGCAAGATGAAAACTTGATAGTGATGCTCTTTTTCCTTTAAGATGTATCTTTGTGGTCTATGTACATAACCTTTCTTCTAAGAAACAAAGCAAGCTGACATGGAAAAACTAGGGTCTACTTGTTTAGTCTGAAAGTAAACTGCCCTAATTTAGTACTTGGAGAATATGTGCTTGTTTTGGATAAAAGTTGTTACTTTCAAGATTAACTAACAGGAACATTTCCAGATGTTTGCAAGATAGAAGTGCAATCTTCAGCATTTAGAATATTCATAAAAAGCAGTCTTCTTTTACTCTGAATTTTCTCTCAAAGAATATACCATTGCATTTAGTAATTTTATTGACATGCTTTCAGTTACTCATTTTCCTACTCTTTTACTGACCCAGTATGGAATTTTCGATACAGTTCGCAATGGTGTTTGAGAGGACATGAGTAATAGCTATAACACCTATGGAAAGCTACAAAGCTGTAGGGACCATGAAAGAAACTGAAGAAGACATGAATAAGTAGACAGATGAACCAAGTACTGGAGAACAAAGGCTAATGAATTCACCCAATCCTTCATTTATAATTGATGATATCAGTTAATTTAAGCTTTCCCCTTGGAAAAAAAAAGTTTTCCATGCCCCCGTGTGTGCACTCTGTGCGCTGGGACCCAGTTCCAGTGCTTCGGGCAAGGGGCTGGAGGTTGAGAATGCAGAGATAGACTGTCACATGCAGCTCCAAAACACTGGTTCAGAAAGCCCATCTTTATTAACACCATGTAGACTTAAATACACTGCAGTTAATGGTCAATGGGTGATAATCCCATCCTCTGATCCTCTAACTAGGTACAGCTTCTAGTAACTTATATTAGAAGGTTCTAGGAGGGAAAAGCAACTGAAAGCCAGGACTCATTAATCCCAACATTCCATTCCAAAAATCTTAAACAATCATCACATGTAATAAACTTTCACTGTTGACGAATAATTTTGTGACATTTGAAGAAAATGGAGTAAAGTTATTTAATTTCTTCTTTTAAAACTTCTACAAGTTAGACTAGACTGTTGCTAATGTTTCTAACACAGTGAATTATTCTTTGCTTTGCTCATCCACAAAACACTTGAAATTTCATAAATATTTTACTAGTTTATAAAAATTAGCACAAAGTAGTCCCAACTCTGTAAAAATATTACCTGGGGAAATGTATTCAATATGCTTATTAACAACTTTGTTTATGTATACAACCATTTATGATTAAATGGCAATTCACAATGAATTTTTACTATAGTTTACTTTATAAAGAAATTTTTTGTTGAAGTAGTGTTGATGACTCTATCAAATCAAGCAGCTAATGTATATCTTCCATAAATTACCCTGATCTACTGAAGAATCTCCTATTTCATTAAATATACCACACAGCTGGGTATGGTAGTGTATTCTGTACTTCCAACCTCTAAAGTCTAAGGTAAGAAGATAGTGAGTCCATAGCCAGACCTGGCCTTATAATAACAACAGCTTAGCAGCAAAAGTATACTGAAATATGTCCTTTATGAAAAACAATATGGTTCTTCTCTGAAAATTATGTCACCACGAATATGCATGTACAGGGAGCTCTCTGTATCTGCGTGATTTTGATTACTTAAGAAATATGCTGAAGCATGATGTATCTTAGTTTTATGTTTTTGAGGAACCTCCATATGTATTTCCACAGTGGCTGCACTAATCAACATTTCTACAGCAATATCTTAGAGCACTCTGATGATGTGGGATATCTCTCTGTATGCTGTGAATATATTTTATTACCATTGGTTAATAAAAGAGTTGATTTGGCCAATTGACTGGCAGAAATCCAGACAGGAAATCCAAGCAAAGATACAGAGAAAAAGAAGGTGAAGTCTGCGAGACACCAGCATTCATTGGTGAAGCAAGATGTGAGGTAACAAGCCATAAACCTCATGGTAAGATATGGAATAATAGAAATGGATGAATTTAAGTTGTAAGAGCTAGTTAATAATAAGCTTGAACCAATAGGCCAAATAGTTTGTAACTAATATTAAGCCTCTAAGTGATTATTCAGGAGCTGGCAGGCGGAAGCTTCCAATTACATTTACCAGAATTTTCTTGCTGACAGTCATTATGACAGAATGAGATGAAAACTCAATATAATTTATTCATATTTCCATGTTTTCATAAATACTAAAAATTTTCTTGTATCTATTTCCAATTCCATTAAATTACATTTTATTTAGTCATATTTGTAGTAATTGTAGTTAAATATAACATTTTTAACTAAGAAAAATTATAGATACACAGAAATACATTTACTGGTTCCCATTAGAAGAGCATATATGTATATAGTAACAAATTTTTTCACAAATGAATTTCAAATTAAGATAATATTTCTTGTTTTATCACTATACCGGAACTTTAAAGATGCTTCTAGAATTCATGTGTTTCACACCACATCTAAAAACATGAAACTTTTCATGCTGAAAAAGTATTTAATAGAGAAAAGTTTGCAGATGGAAAATTGCATCTAACAGTGTACCCTGCAGCCTACAGTATAATTGCTTTAAAAGCCAGGGAATGGAAAATAGTTAAAGTGTTACATAGCCATGCATCTTGCAGGGATCAGAAGTTATCATTTTTCATACTTGTCCATGGCGGTTTGTTCCAGTATGGCACTCCGCCTCACTGTGATGCATCTGGCTGCAGAGTCATGCCGAAGTGGGATAATACGCTGTCCTGGTTTGGACTTCCCCTAAAGGCAGACATCGTTGCTATAATAACTGTGATAAATTGTGTGGCACTCTAGTAAAAAGTAAAAGACTCCCCCAAGCTTTATAGTGTTTGAAGAAGGATGCTTGGGTCCTTTTCAGTTCTCCATTTCCATTTTCAAAACCAAATCAAACAAACTGAAGCCAAAAACTAGTATGAGATTTCAACATGCAAATGCTAATAGCAGGAACATTTTATTTTATGACCTTTGAAAGTTCTTACCCAAATCTACTGAGCACCAAATAATGGTTAAGATAAGATGTAGTTCGTTTTCTTATTTTAGTGGAAGTTTCACCTTCAGATACATCTATTTCCTTCTAAACAAATAACACAATCACAATGTCGAATGCCTCCTGTGTTTCAGGCAGTTGGCTGTTGGAGAAGCTCAGTGAGGAAATCATGCTCCTAGCTCTTGGGAGTTTTGATACAAGAAAGTGTTGCTCAGAATGCAGCATAAGTACCCATAGACTTCACTTTATCTAGTAGTGATGTTCGTTGACGAATAACAACCTTATGAACTTTTTCTACTCTGTCTTAAATGATTTCATATTTTCAGAGGATTGTCAAAACAACAAAACACTTAGGATCAATTTTCATGTCTAAATAGGGAAAAAATAGAGTGTGTGAAATAATCAGTACTTTCAGGTGAAGAAATTAAACATTTCAAGAATCTGATATTTCTCTTGAATATTCAATTTTTACAAAACCTCAGGTGAACCCATATAAATTAACATTGTTTAACAGATGATCATCTACAGATAGAGTAATGTCACACTGCAAAGAAATAGTTTTCCTAACAAAAAACCCAGGATAGCCAAAATAATCTTATACAATAAAGGATCTTCTGGAGGCATTACCATCCCTGACTTCAAACTCTATTACAGAACTACAGTAACGAAAACAGCTTGGTACTGGCATAAAAACAGAGAAGTTGACCAATTGAATTGAATAGAAGAACTGGATATTAACCCACAAACCTATGAACACCTTATTTTCGACAAAGGAACTAAAAGTATACAATGGAAAAAAGAGAGCATCTTCAACAAATGGTGCTGGCACAACTGGATGTCAACCTGTAGAAAAATGAAAATAAGTCCACATCTATCACCATGCACAAAACTCAAGTCCAAATGGATTAAAGACCTCAATATCAATCTGAACACACTGAACCTGACAGAAGAGAAAGTGTGAAGTAGTCTACAACATATGGGCACAGGAGACCACTTCCTACGTATAACCCCAGTAGCACAGATATTAAGGACCTCATTGAATAAATGGGACCTACTAAAACTGAGAAGCTTCTGTAAAGCAAAGGACACTGTCATTAGGACAAAAAGGCAACCTACTGATTGGGAGAAGATCTTCACCAACCCCGCAACAGACAAAGGTCTAATCTCCAAAATATATAAAGAACTCAAGAAACTAGGCTTTAAAATGCTAAGTAACTCAATTAAAATTGGGGTACTGAACTGAATAGAGAATTCTCAACTGAAGAAGTTCAAATGACCAAAAGACACTTACGGTCATGCTCAACCTCCTTAGCAATCAGGGAAATGCAAATCAAAACAACTTTGTGGTACCATCTTACAACTGTCAGAATGGCTAAAATCAAAAACACCAATGATAGCCTTTGCTGGAGAGGATGTGGGGTTAGGGGAACACTCATCCATTGCTGGTGGGAATGCAAACTTGTGAAACCTCTTTGGAAATCAGTGTGGTGGTTTCTCAGGAAATTTGGGATCAACCTACCCCAGGACCCAGCAAAATTCTACTCCTGGGAATATACCCAAGAGATGCCCTATCATACTACAAAAGCATCTGTTCATCTATGTTCATAGCAGCATTATTTGTAATAGCCAGAACCTTGAAACAACCTAGATGCCCTTCAATGGAGAAAGAAAATGTGGAATATATACACATTAGAGTACTACTCAGCAGAAAAAACAAACAAACAAACAAACAAAAAAACGACATCTTGAATTTTGCATGCAAACAGATGGAAATATAAAACACTATCCTGAGTGAGATAACCCAGACACAAAAAGATGAATATGGTATGCACTCACTCATTAGTGGATTCTAGCCATAAATAAAGGACTTTGAGCCTATAATTCAAGATACTAGAGAAGCTAAATAGGAAGGTGAACCCAAAGAAAAATATTTAGTTATCCTCCTGGATAATGGAAGTAGACAAGATTGCCAGGCAAAAATTGAGAGCTTGGGGGTAGGGGTGGGGTGGGAGTAAGGGGAGATGGGGAGAGAGAAGTGAAAAGGGGAGGATGGGAGAGCTTGGGGGAATGGGACGGTTGGAATGGAGGAAGAGTGGATATGGGAGCATATATTTTCACATGTACAGAGAATAAATGGCACCCTTACTTTGGGGGTTATTTTAATCAATGCAAGAAAATCATATGAAAATAATACTCAATGTCTATCTTGAATAAGTCAATGTAAACTTGTCTTGGGCTGTCTGCAACTAGACTTGAATGCTATATAGCACAAACCATGACTGTAAGAGAAACTACTGGCAGATTTTAGTAGACAGCAGAACTCCATACAGTGATTTCAAGTGTCCTTCTGATCCATCTGGTTAGACTGTGGCAGCTCCTTCATCTACCCAGGCTTACATGGTGGCTTCATTTTCTGTGTTCCACTCGACATAATTATATTCAGGTAGTTTACATGCAAAGTTGTGGGGTTTTTTTTCCCTTCAGATTTAAAGGCAGGAATCCATTTTATCACAAAGGGGTGAAGAGTTGGCCTGCGGGTATCTGCCAACTTATATTTCCATATGAGCATCAGTTTTGTTTGGAGAGTAATCTACCTCTAGGACTTCTCAACAGCTATGCTATTTCTTTTGCAATGGTTTTCTTGCACAATTTACCTGCATAGGTTTATGTTTCCCTAGTAACTAACAGAAAAAAAAACATATGTTCATACAGTCTCTACATGCCACTAAAAACTACAGATTTTCTATTCTTTCAGACTTTCATCCCAAAACAATAATTTTTGCTATCACAACCTAGGTTTTGAAGCTTGTTTCCTAAAATTTAAAACGAATATAGCACTTATAAAAATAGAACTAAAATATGGAAGTACATGAAAAATGTTGTTTAAACTATCTCTATACAGTTCTGTAATTCCATGAATATTTCTCAAGAAGTAATTTTAATTAGCCAACTTCTACACGTGTCAAAACCTTTGTTAGTGGTTAGCTATTTCTAGTAGCCCTAAAGATTACAGTCCATATGAATGTTTTGGAACAAATAATGAGGAAGCAATGATCTTAAATAAATTATATATATTTTATTAGGTTCCCATATGACTTTCATGTCCCATTCATTTTCATTAGCCTCTAACTCTTTAACTCCACTATCCCCATACCCGTACACTATTTATGGCTTTGAATCCCCAGTATTCTTCATGCCTACTCTCATATTAGCTAAATTAGATAATCCCTTCTCCATTAATACATCCTGCTCCCAAAGCCCTGGTTCTAGTTTTTTAGCCTCTACAGAATTCCAACATGAAAACATAAAATTAGTGATTCAATTTGATATTTAATATCCATACAAACATGGATACTCTGACTTCCTCTTTTCCCATTTATGTTTAGATTTCCTTTTCTTGTATTATTCTTCTCCCATTGAAAGAACCAAAAAAAATCCCACCAGAAAACTCCTGGAATTGATAAACCCTTTATCCAGACTGGCAATATATACAAGTAACATATAAAACAGGCATAGAACTGACAACAAAACAGACATATAGGAAAATATAATAGAAAAACTAGATTTTAAGTCCATAACATTATAGCCACAGGAGTTTTGACCAAGATGCCAAGAATAGACACTGGGGGAAGGACAGTATCTTTAATAAATGGTATTTGGAACCTCAATGTCTATATGTAAATAATGAAATTAAACCATATCTGCCTCACTGCATACAATTTAACTCCAAATGGGTCAAAGAACTCATGAAATCCAAAAATTGCTAAAAGAGAAGAGCTATGTTACCACACATAGGAACAGGTAAGGACTTTCTAAATAGAATTTAATTTGCTTAGGAAATAAAGGCAAGAACTGACAGATGGAGAAAATTGGAAGCATGGGGACCTGGGGGAGGGTTGAAGAGGGGAGGGAAGAAGCAGGGAGGGGAACAGAGAACAATGTTGAGCTCAATAAAAATCAATAAAAGGCTATTTACAAAAGTAAAATAAAAAATAACTGACAAATGGGGTCTCATGAAAATAAAACGCTTAAGCATAGCAAAGGAAAAACCCTACCAAGTGATCAGGGGGCAGACTACAGAAAAAGCAAATATTTGTCAGCTATACATTTGAAAAGGGATTAACACCTAAATTACACAAAGAACAACAAATCTAAACATCAGAGAAGCAAACCAACTTTAAAACTATATTGTAGATCTGGAAAGAGAATATTCCACAGAAGAAATGCGAGTGGCTAATGAATAACAGTCAAGCTTGGATGGACGAGGGGATCTGAGAAACCCTCTGTCTTCGTGCTAAGCTGTTTGCCTACGGTGGATTCAAGGAGATGGGAATCAATGCTCTCCGTTTAACCACTGATGAGCACACCAGGCTCCAGTGGATAGTCATGATGCAATCCAGTGGTCAGATAGACATCTCTGGATAGGATGCAAACCCAAAAAGTCATGGATCCGAGAAAGGGACTTTTAGGGTACAGTGTGGGCTGATACTGATGAAAATGATATCAAAAAAGATGAAGGAAAGAGTAATCAAACTGTTTGCATAGATGTATATAATTGTCAAAGGACAAAATTAGTAAAACTGTCACTTTAGAACTAGTCATTGTTCAATTATAGCTAAAAGTAAACATGTGAAATATCAATAGCATTACTACATATCAATGTGAATTATAGGAAACAACCATAAAGCAAACCTAGTTATGATAGGTACACAATAAAAGTTATAATATTTTTCACCAGTGTTTACTATAAACTTTTTTGCAAAATATTGAAATTCATACAAAAGAAAGTGTGTGTGTGCGCACGCACAAACACACACATGCATACATACACACACACACACCTCAAATTCATTAAAGAAGAATCATTTTCATCAAAATATCTATATGCTGCAAGGCTTTCTGTTTTTATTAAAATCCACATCCCAATACAAATGATACTCTTTATCAAAATAGAAATACCTCTGTAGAAAATTCTATGAAATTACAGGAAAACCTGAATAACTAACATCATCTTAACAAAAGGAACAAAGAAGGCGTTATACTAATGGACTTCACAATATGTTGCAAATGCATGTTTGTCAGGGTATTACTCTCCAGCATTCCAAACCAGATTAACAGAACACAGTAAAGAGCATTGAATAAAACAAACCTTTCTAAAGCTAACTGATTATCTACAAAAGTGCCAGGAACAAACACTGGAGAAAGCACACCTTTCTCCATAAAAAGCCGTGGGGAGGCTGGCTACCACACCCAAGATCCATTACTGTCTACACAGCTCAGAATTCGTGCCTCCGTCTACGCAGCAGCCATGCCGTCGTACACCATCGTCTACTTCCCAGTTCAAGGGCGCTGTGAGGCCATGCGCATACTACTGGCTGACCAGGACCAGAGCTGGAAGGAGGAGGTGGTGTCCATAGATACTTGGATGAAAGGCTTGCTCAAGTCCACCTGTCTGTATGGGCAGCTCCCCAAGTTTCAGGATGGAGACCTTAACCTGTACCAATCTAATGCCATCTTGAGGTACCTGGGCCGATCCCTTGGGCTTTATGGAAAAGATCAGAAGGAGGCTGCCCTGGTGGATGTGGTGAATGACGGGGTGGAAGACCTTCGCCTGAAATACATCACCTTCATCTACACCAAATACGAGGAAGGGAAGGATGACTATGTGAAGGCCCTGCCTGGACACCTGAAACTTTCGAGACCCTGCTGTCCCAGAACCAAGGAGGCAAAGCCTTCATCGTAGGTGACCAGATCTCCTTCGCCGATTACAACTTGCTGCTGCTGATCCACCAGGTCAAGGCCTTCCTGTCCTCCCCTGACCATGTGAACCGTCCTATCAATGGCAACGGCAAGCAGTAATGTACGGGAGAGACCAAAGCTGCCTGTCCTCCTTTCTCCAGCACTAATAAAGTTTGTAAGACAGAAAAAAAAAAAAGCCCTGGGGAAAATATATCCATATGCAGAGAAATGAAATTAGGCCACATCTTCTACCAGTTGATAAATCAACTAAAATGGGTTAAAGACATAGGAAAAGTTCTATTTTATAAAATTTCTTAAAATATATAATATATAGTGTAACTGGAGTTACCCTGCATGGAAGGATGATGTTTTCTCAGGAGTCAAACTCAAATAAAGCCCTGTGTCATTTAAGAGAGCTAAGCATAAGGCAGCTCCCTTTGAGTTGTTGAAAAGGGTTTGGGTTCCTTGACTTTATCCAAACCATATCCATGAAATTGCATCATTCTTGGCTGAACTTTAGGCTAAGTCATCATTGCTAAAGACACCATATACTTCTGACTCAGAAAACGAAAGCTAAAACAGACAAACGGGATTATATGCAACTCAAAAGCTTTTTTCTCAGTAAAGGGAATGATGATAATTCAGAAACAGCCTGAAGTATGGAAAAGAATATTTGTGATACATAATTTTAACAGGAGACTCATCTCCAGAATGTATAAGCTACTCCAAACACTCAAAACAAATTAGTGTTAATGATCCGTTAAAATGGACTATTTCTCTGGAACAGACGTACAAATGGCCAACAGGTAAATGAAGCATCATCGGTGTCACTAACCACTGAAGAAATGTCCGTTACTTTGTGTCAAGAAAAGTGGCCAGAAGCAAAACAATTACGTAGCCAGCACTAGCAGGGATCTGGAGGAGAGGGAAGCCCTAAGTGGAGGGATGTGAATGACTACAGACATAATGGAAAACAGCATGGAGCCTTCTCAAAGAACCAGAAATAGCACTACCATATGACCTGGTAACCCCATTATTATCCATCTGCCCCTGAGAATGAAACATTCATCTCAAAGAGCCCTCCTCACTTTCGTGTTCATGACAACACTGTCACAGAAGCCATGAGTGAAGACAACCTGTGCCCCAGGAGAGATGAACAGATCGATAAAATCACTTACACAGGAGAATACTGTTAAAGAACATGGAAGAATAAGGGCGTTCCATGTGACGACATGGTTGGAACTGTACATTATTATGTTAAAACACACAAGCGAGGCAGAATTAGAGGGCTGCATCATAGTCTCACTCATAGATGGAATCTAAGAGGCTGACTGATAGAAACTGAGATTATTGATTCCTAGACCATAGGCAAATAGTGGAGAAAGTGATTGGGAAAGGTTCAGTAATGGCTACTAAGTTACAATCAGAACAAAATGTTTTGAGCTGCTATTGTTCAGCAGCACGCAGACAGATAACAGCAAGGCCTATGCACTTCCAAGTCATGAAGGAAAAGACTCCAAGAAGAACTGACTAGTTTTAAAAGTATTATATTAAACTATATATGCACCAAAATATCAAATTGCTAAATATTTATATGATCAAAGAAATTTAATTTAATTAATAATAGAGAGGCATAGAAAGATGAATAATAAGAATAATAAGATGGATTACAGGTATGAACTATGAAAAACACTCCATTCTATCCTTACAACTTGATCCTGTGGTCTCAGATTTTTGGCCTTTGAACAGTGTCAAATATGAGTTCTGGAGAAATCCCACAAAAGACCACCATCCACATATGCAATCAGCAAGAGCATTTCCTATTCCAGCATACTGGATCAACCATCCTACATAAAGGCAAGATGGCAATGATCCCGAGAAGAGCTCCCAGGCTCCTTTGAAGCACTGCAAGGGGGAGGTTATATCAAGCTAGTGGCAATCATTATATTATTGCACTCTAGCTGGTCAGCCAAGGGCTAGTCAGTGTTTCATCAGGGCTATAGTTTTCTATTTTGGGCAGACCTGGACAAGTCACAGCCTTTGTCCTTATTTACTTAGCTTACTGACTGTGGAGACTTGCACCAGCCTGGCCTGGCCTAGTACTGCATCTACCAGGCCTCCCCCTTGCTGTTGGGAATGTTAGATTGATTGTCCTTTGTGTCTCTTCCTCAGTCTCAGAAAACTGAAATGGAGGCCTGATAGCTGAGAGAAGACTAGGCAGCCTGTGACAGTGTCTCTGTTCAGTCCTTTCAAGTTTCATGTCAAATCCAATAAAGAGTGGTGGGTCATTCCCATTACATTTGTGATACTCTTGTGCCAGTATATTTGCAGGCAGATCATTGCTATGGGTTGCAGGATTTGCAGCTCAGTGATATTGATGATTACTTATGGTCAATGATTTCAGTTTACTTGGTTTGCTCTGAGTAGCACATGTGCATGTGCTGATTCTCTCAGATCAGATACTGGAACTGTGAAGAAATCTCTGCCTTTAATGTTTCTGTACTACTCTTAGTCATGGATCCTATTTTAATAAGCACAATGCAGACTTTGACCTTGGGGAAAAAACTATAGTTATTCTTTTACACTAATGATACACTTGAAAGTGGTAACAGCACTAAATCTGAAAAATTTAAAGGAGTGTGAAGCATAAATAAGGAAAAGAGAAACAGATGAAGAAAAATTGAAATTAAATGAACTGAGGCATGGTATTTGCACATTTAGGCAATTGGAAATGTCATCTCAGGGTTATTAAATATTCTTTTAAATCAGCTTAAGTTTCTGTCAATTGTATAAATCTTAGTATGGTCTAATGTTGGGAAAATGAGCTTAAAACAAATAGCTTGGAAGTATTTATTTTTTGAAAATATAGATGCATGTTATTCACACAGAAATACATATAAAGGTACTCTTTATACATGCAAAGTGTGGTGTATAATTAAGTTACATAAACAAAATTATGTAAATTTATGGCCAATGATTAATCTTCTTAAGGATAAGTGTATTTCTGAAGTAACTTAATTTAGGTTCAGTTCTATAATATTTGGTCTAAGTTTCTCTACCATTTGGGTGACCTCTATTTTCTTATATATAAAAATACTCTATATATAAAAATTAGAGTTTTCTTTCTAATAAATTACTGGGATGGCTATAAATGTCAAATCTCGTTTTTTGTTTGTCTGAACTATAGAAACTTGCTGCATTTCATTACATAAATATTGTACTGCTAACTAAGTTCAGTTTATAAAACTCAGCAGTAATTTGTATTATGGCTATAAAGTGGATTCAGTTGGTATTGTCTGTAAGACCAATTCTCTGTTAAAAAATACTCTAGTGAAAATATAGGGAAAGGGATTCTCAAAGTAACAAATTTAAAAGTTAAAATATAAAAATTCACATTTATTTTTCTTTAATTACTTTCATATAATATATTTTGATCATGTATCTATTCTTTCCAAAGTCCTCTCAAATCTTTATTATGTTCCCCACCACCCAACTATATATTTTCTCTCTCTTTCTCAAGAAAAGCAAACCACAAAAGTAAAAATCAAAGCAAACAAAAAAATCAGTAAGACAGAAAATTGTGAAAACAAAACAAACTGAAACAAAAAACCACAAAACCAATCAAATTCACCTTGTATTGGCCAACTCCCCCTGGATATGGAGCAGGACCTAGAATGTGATTGATAAACCCAGTGACATTCCACTAGAAAAAAAAAAACAACTGATTTTCCCATTCCCAGCAGGCATCAATTACAAGAAACTTGATAGTGTTAGGACACCATGTTCCATAAATGTATACACTTTAGGAAGCTTCTACATGAAGTCAAGATCATAACTGCTACTGTCAAACTGGCCATCTTACTATAAGGATACTTTCTCATCTGTATTCATTGCTGTTTTAATCCTAACATCCAGAGCATAGTAACAACTGAGATGTCCATCAACTGATGAATGAATAATGAAAGTCTGGTGCATTCACACAATGGAAGCTGGTTCAGTTGTTAAGGAAAGATAAAAATTTGAAATATGTAGTCAAATGGATAGATATGGAGGCAATCACTCTGAGTGAAGTAACCTAAACACAGGGAGACACATCCAGCATGTGCACCCAGGAGTCAAAACAAGGACTTCTACGGAGTACTTGAGAGAAGAAGCAGTCCCAACAATTTTAACAATCTTTCTTCTGATGGTGAAATCCTGCAAGTTAAGGGCAGGGGTTACAAAGTCATTTCTATTTAATGCCTACCACTTTGAATTCTTGACTCTTGGCAAGTTTTAAGTCGTCAGTACATTTAAAAAAGAGACGAAGAAGGAAAATAGGAGCAATATGCCAAAGCAAAGATGGCACTGGGAAAAGAGGAACAGTAAGAAACGAAGAGCAGAGGGGGTATACTAGAAGAAACCATGTAACATAGTGTCAGAAAAGGAGACCCAAAACAGTTAGTTGTACTTGAAAAGCAGAAAAATATAAAGTTTATTTTATTAGTACTCCATCTTTTCATTCAAAATTAAATGTGTGTGGAGTGTGTATGGGGGTGGGATGGGGAGAAGATGGGGAGCAGGAGAACGGGAGCTAGAAGGAACTGAGATTGCTATATAAAATAAGATCGTTTTAAAAATAAAATAATAACATAAATGTGGTGTTTTAGAAGCAACATAAGTGTATGATGGAGCATACAAAGGAGGTGCACACGGACTTCTCACATGTAACGTACTGGCACAGTACTTGTGTGATCGGTTTTTCTATGAGTCTCCATCTTAACTTTCTCACAAAACAATCCTTCCTTTTCCCGGAAAAGTATTGAATGAGTCACAGTCTCACAAAACTCTTTCTAACTTCAGTTTCTAGAATCCTTTACAGAAACAAGTATCAATGCCTGTCCTGGAATCTACTGTAAGATGCTTTTCCCAAAAGTTTAATGTAACCAAAATTGTATATTAAATCATTTTTTACGAATTTATGCCAACATATTAGTTCTCATGCAAGCCCTTTTATGTCATAAAAGTAGAATTAGAGACTCGGTTTCATTTAATAGAAAAACGAAATAGGTGTTGAGTATATAACCTTATAGCTTTTGCAATTGCAAATGCTGTCTTTTGGGTTACTTTTCTGTGAAATCACAGGTAGATTTAGTTCTTACAACTGAGTATGTCTCATTCATTAACATTTCATTTACAGTTATAGTGACACTGAAGCTTCACCATACACTTTTAAAATAACAGAGTCATAAAATTGCATCATGTTCAAAAAAAAAAAAAAAAAAAAGCTTCACCATACACTTTTAAAATAACAGAGTCATAAAATTGCATCATGTTCAAAAAAAAAAAAAAAAAAACTAAACCATTGCCGTATGAAGAGAAGCCAGTTAAGTGTCATGTCTCTGGCTTGCAAACCCTGTAATTCTCCTTGAATATCCAGCAGCCTGCCTCCATTTCTCAGCAGCAAATCATTAGCTGGGAACTGGGGTGAGACCTCATTATCACTCACTCTAAACTACCTTCACAGAATATGTTAGAAGTCTGCCCTGAAGCATTGTCAAACACATGGCACTGAATACATTTTTCAAGTGCACTTCGTGATTTGGCCTCCTGCATTTGTAACCATGCTTGGCTGGCTTGTTCATTAATTCACTAATTGGTAAGTCTCTAACATTAGGGGAAAATTGGTCTGCTCCTCTGTAACTTTAGCGTGCTTACAGCTTCATGGATATTTTCAACATTAAAATATACATGTAAACTATTATTTGTTTGCAGAACCATCTCTTCAACTTTGAGGCTAATATAGTACATTAGTAGAAGACATATTTATTATTTCTCAGGAAAGCAAGCTGTTTATAGAATAAGTTATCTTCTAAGTTAGATTATATAAGATTAAATCCCTCTAAATAAAATAAATACAATGAAATTAAAGACAAATATCAACGTGAGATAGTTAAGAAAGTTAGCTATCTAAATTAATTAGAATTTAAAACTCAATATGCAAATGGGCAGGGAAATTAAAAAATAAAAGTGGGCAGTAGACATGAAATATGATAATTGTATTATAAATTAAATAATTCAAAAATAATAATAGTGCATTCTCAATCATCTAAGATAATCTTAAGTAATGTTCATATATTGCAAGTATGGAACTATCTCCTTGCATAACACTAATAAAAGCATTAAAGAATAACAATTGAGACAAATGAAAAATAAGCCCAAACTGATTTTTTCAGAAATAAGGCAATTATTTATACATACAATTCAATAATGTGCAAGAACATTTGTGATTTTGTTTTGTTTTCTTTATATTAAATAGAGATAAATATTTATTATATTTCAGCACTTTAACACATGAAAAATACTGATGAATCCATTATAGTATTAAAGATGAAAAATAAATAAAATTAAGTTCTAACTGAAACCACATACCTAAATGCCTTTAACAGAAATTTTACTCCATAGGCTTCCATGACACTGTAGCTTGCATGCTAATATTGGCCACTTTAGAATCAAATGCACATGGACTTCTGGTGTAGAAAGAGAGGGAGAAGGCCGCAAATGGGTTTATTTGGGCTCTTTTATTTATTGCAGTTCAATATATTTTTAAATGGCTATGTGTATAACAATGCATTTCTGTTTTCACATACAGTGGCATTTTTTTTTCCAATTCAGTGATAAAAGTAGTCAAATAATAATGGACTATTTCCATCTATAATGCTCCAAACATTTTTACCTGACCTATTTTAATGTGTAAAAACATAAACTATGAGCATACCATTTACCCAAAACTAAAAATATTGTCAGTTCCTAGTCTCAAGGAGAGAAATAATGCTAGGAACACTGACTGTCAAATAAGGCCATCTTTTACTGGGGTGTACAAAACATGTGTGTGTAATAGGAGAACCAAATCTTCATAACCTCAAACAGCACCTGTGGAATCACCAGGGCATGATCAGGGTTATTATCTCAAAATGTAATTAGATCTAATTACTCCTCAGATTACTCTCCCTCAATTTTCACTCTCCCAGTTCTTATGCATATTGATTATGCCACACAAGCATAGTCTCTCTGATTTGTTGCCTTTTAATCGGTCTCTAGTGTTTCTGTGATGTATATTAATCTTCCCAATATGGTTGTGGGGCTTTTAAAAACACCACCTAATCCATATTCCGCAGTGCTATTGACAATCAGGAAATGTTTCTTTAATGCAAACATGATGAAGCACAAGCAGTTCAACATGGACTATTAAAACACTTAGCTATGCAAGAGATGCTCTGTGCCAAAGATGGATTACAGAAATCCATTGGATCCCAGTAAAAATAAATAAATAACAGCTACACAGGTAAAGATGAAGCAAGGAATCTAGGTTCAGTGAATTAAACAGGAACAAAGAGATGGTCATAAGCAAATACTTTGGAATATATTTTATATGTCCAGTCATGGGGGAGTAATGACAAATGTTCACATATTTCTTTTTTTTAAATTGTGTATATATGTGCCTGAATGTGTTTGTATGTGCAAATCCATGAGTCCCATTGTTGTGGATTTCAGAAGACAAAAGAGTTTATTTTCTCCTCTTCCTTTGGGGGAACCAGGAATCAAGCTCTTCTATCCAGTGAGATATCTTGTCAGCCTACATATTTTGTTAAAAATATGATATGGAGGGGCTGGAGAGATGCAGAGGTTAAGAGCATTGCCTGCTCTTCCAAAGGTCCTGAGTTCAATTCCCAGCAACCACATGGTGGCTCACAACCATCTGTAATGGGGTTTGGTGCCCTCTTCTGGCCTGCAGGCATACACACAGACAGAATATTGTATACAAAATAAATAAATAAATAAATAAATATTAAAAAATATATATGATATGTATATTGGTGTGGAAAGTCCTTCTGTATGTGTGTTTATTTTACTGGTTAATGAATAGGTCTGTTTCTTCCAGTGGCTTAGCAGAAATAGCGCTAGGCAGGAAAACTAAACTGAATGCTGGGAGAAGGAAGACAGAGTCAAAGCAATGCCAAGGAGCTGCCAGAGGGGAAAGACATGAGCTGCCAGTTGGAATCTTTCCGGTAGCCCACGAGTCTCATAGTAAAATATAGAATAATGGAAATGGATTCATTCTAGATGTAGGAGCTAGCTAGCAATACACTTAAGTGATTGGCCAGGCAGTGATTTAATAATATAGTTTCTGTGTGATTATTTCATGTCTGAGCTGCCTGGAACAAACAAGCGGCCTTCTCTAATAGTATATTAGCTTTTTGAGAATTTTATATATGTATAGATTGTATTGTGTTCATATTCACCCTCACTCTGTCCCCAAATCCCTTCCACTTTAGTCTCTTTTGACCCCTACTTAAATTTCATTTTAAAATTTTTCTTTAATTAATACTGTTGTGTGCATATATGCATATAACTATGCACACAAACCTGTTTAATGTTGTTGTGATGTATATGCTTTTAGAAATGTTGGATTGGTACTGGATAACCAGTTAGGGAACTCATCCCTGAAGAAAACTAGTTTTTTCTCTTGGCAGTCATTAATTGCCAGTAGCTCTTCAGATAGGGGTGTTAGCTGGTGATATTTCCCTAATCTATGCAGGCATGTAGACTTGTGTTTTCATTGTCCCGATCTTGTTTAGCCTACCATATGTTTGATACTTACAGCTTCCCTGTCTTGACTACAAGATACATTTCAACAGACATCTTGCACTTCTGATTCTCCCAGTCTTCCAGCGTCTTCTGTTGCAATGTTCCCTAATACTAAGGTGCAGACTTTATGCAGCTCTGATGTATTATTGGGGGATATGTACCCCAGAAGCTGTCTGTCATTCTCTGCCTTATAACTAGTGTGACTTTCTGTAATGATCTCCATTTTTAAAACTCTGTGCTTCCATGACTTATAATAAAAGAACACAAAAACATTGCTCTATGGTTGAACTGAAAAATGGTTCTATAAAAATGCAGTTTCTCTGTAAGTTTTATGTGCATTTTCTCAGCATTTTAAAATAGAAATAGAGTAGGGATATACTTTCTAATTTACTATGACAGCACGTATGCTGATAATCCCACATTAGGGCATGGAATAGTAGTAAAATGGTGGATCACAGTTACAAATACAAACATATATACACCTTAAGTGTTCTGATGACACCATTATTAAATTGGCAATACCTAAAAATAGTATTATTTCTAAACCAAATCTATTCAATTCTGCTATTAGCACTTTTCCACATTGGGAATTAGCTCTCTGCCAAGATTAAAAATTCAAGTCTATGCATCAGTTATAATACATCATTAAAACTTCTGAACACTTCAGGAGCATTCACTCACAAGTTATAATTTATTTAAATATATCATCAGGTTATTTCAATTATTATATTGTGTTAGGATTCTTTTCATTTGAAATCAGTAACAAAACAGCACTTTCAGTGAAAATTAAGTTGAAACAGTATTATCTTTGTCTATGATTTCTGTTATAGTTTCTTTTCAGTTGCTATGAAAAAAAAAACACTCTGACAGAAAACACTTTAGGCAAGAAAGATTTTATTCTGGCTTAGAGTTCCAGAGAGATACAGTGCAGGGAGTCATGGCATCAGAAAGGAAAAACATGTTCAGGAAGATGATGGTCCACATTCTATTGGGAGAGAGAACAAGAGGTAGAGCAAGGCTAAAAATTCTCAAGACCCACTCCTAATGACACACTTCCTTCAGAAGGCTACATCTTCTAAAATTTCTATAATTTCCCCAAATAACACGATAAAACAGGTCCAACTGTTAAAATAATGAGTCAATAAGGGACCTTTCAAATTCAAACCAAAATAATAACTGGGTTGTCATGAGGAAAAAATAAAATTTATGAGTCAAATGTGTTATTTTTATGAACACAGCACATCTTTGGATCTCATATCTAAAAAAACAGTTTTACAGTATGTTCTAAATCTCAGGATGTATGGGTACATAATAATTGTTATCTTGTTTTACTTTTTCCATAAAAGCTTGCAATATAGCTATTATTATAACTGGTATAATACAGGTAATTATACTATAGGCAGAAGATAATAAGTTTATTTAGCAATCAGGCTAAGAGGCTAACAATGTTCTTTTGGGACTCTCCTCCTCATGAAAATATATTGATTCAAAAAGAATTGCAAAATTAAATACCAATATGACTGATCTTCTACTCAGTGAATAAGCTAATGAAGTCAATAAACTTTTCTCAAAAGAAAAAATGCAGATTACCGATAGTAGTCATCAAACTCCTGACTATATCCCCACAGAACTCCAAATCCTACTAGAGATATATTTGCACATTTTTATTGCTACACTGATCTCAATAATTAAGACATAGATGATGCCTAGATATCTATCAACAAATAAAAGAAATAGATATTGAAAAATAAGTTAACAACAATTAGTAACAATGACAATAAAAATGAGTTAAAAATGTTTCAATGAAGTTTAATTTGCCCATAAAGAAAAATGAAATCATGACTTTTAGACAGCAATGGATTATAGATCTAGAAGTCATTATACTAAATGAATAAGCTAAACTCATAAGGACAAAAATAAGGCTTTCATACGCAAATCAAATATTTTAATCCCTGTTTTTGAGTGTTGAATGTGGTAGGTATTTATGGTGTATGTGTTTGTGTGTGTTTGTATGTCTGTGTGTGTTAGTCATGAGCCTAATATTGTTCAAATGAATAGATTCTAAGTGAGGAAGATAATAGAATGCTTATTACATAAAAACAAAAGGGGATTATTAGAGGTAAGAACAGAGAACAACAAGAGAGGGACAAGGGATGAAAAAGGAAGGACTTGGGGAGTCAGATCCATAGGAACCAAGTGTGTATGAAAAGGCCTTAATGAAACAATTTCATTGCATGCTAATTAGAAAATAACTAAAGGCAAAAATAATGCTTTAATAACTGAATTTTCACATAGAAATTTATACCAAACAACTGGTCTGGGGTTGAAATGGAATATTAGCCAAAGTGTATTATATAAGCACCTTATACTGTAAATCAGCCTAAAAACACAAGGCACTAGAAATAAAGTAACTGATTCTGTTTTTGAATTCTGATTTCAAGCAGTTGAATTAAAATAACTAATTTACACTTGATTTTTTTTCTTGAAACAGTATGTTTCTATGTAGCCCCTGTTGACCTCGAATTTATTATATAGCCCAGGCTGGACTCTTGGTTTTTCTGTCTCAGCTGTCTGAGTATTGAGACTATAAGCGTGCACTCTCAAGCCCATTTTCGTGTGGATATTTCCTTAGTAAGCAATAAATATTAATCTCTTTCTAAGAATAATAAGAGCAACACAAGAAAACTTTAGGTGCTGTTGAATTTGTTACTTTCCCTGTAAAGATAGAGTCAGGAAAGTTTACATAGGTCCTGGCTCATCAAGCAGTACAGATGGGATATATATACAGTTCTTTGTATATTATTTCTCAATTCAAATGCTGTTTTAATTAAAAAGTATCTATGTGTGCAGAGAAATAAAAACAGCATTGAATTACATGACTGTAGAGGCAGGAATCACATGGCAACACTTGAAGGGCTGTAATTACCACTGTGTTTTCTGGTCACATCATCCAGAGTCATGAATAGCTAACCCTAGCTTATATCATTGTGGTTTCCTCCATATTAAATGCAGTATGAATAGAATATGATGAGAATCGACACATACCCTCCACACCTAGGTTAGATACAGTTCTTTTGGACATTAGAAATGAAGATCTGGTCAGTTCACTGAAATCCTTGGAGATGTAGTCTTGAGACTAGTGTTAAATTTCTCATCTTTCCCACAATGAATATCAGAACTTGATGTGGATCTTTGAATTTAGAGGTTACAATTGGGCATTGTGTTGCTATCTGCCCAGGTTTGCATTGAGCTCAGAGTAAGAGCTATCCATCACACCTGCAAGGTGTCACTCTTCTCTAGCTTTGTGATGCAGGAAGGCTAATGATGGTGGAGTAATCTGAGAATGAAAGTGAAGTCTCAGACTTAAGGAAAAAGGTAATGTCAGTGCAGGTCACTAAGGTACTGCAGATATCCCATGTTGCCTATTTGAAAAACACACCTGGTTGAATAAAAAAAAATTAGTATGATTCTGTTGCAAGACACACATATGCATAGATCCTTGGTGTTGTGTGCAAAAAGAAAAGACATTTGTATTCCTCCAAAGGTGTCACACAGGGCATATTCCAATCATTTAGACGGTGTGCCTTGCCTAGTGAATTTCAGTCAACTTTCTGATTATATTCCTTTGAGGGTAACCAAAAACTCTCCTACACTCGGAGCTGCAGTTGTCACTTGATCACATTTGGTTGATTATAGCTGTGACAAAGGAACACAGATATCATGCGCAGATAATCATGAGGAAGTAGCATTGCTTGTAAACATCAGTAAGAGTATCAAAGAAAGAAAGCACAGAATTTACTGAAAATCTTGTTCCCAGTAACTAATGGGAATAAACCTGGAAATCTCACGGATGTTAAGAACTCACACTAACTGAAGCTGGCAACTGATGGGGAAACAAAAGTAGAGAAGTAGATAAATGGGGAATTTGAGCAGACTTGTGTCCTTAGGCCTTTCTCACATGATGGGACTTGAAACTTATTTCGTAAGTATGGTGTGTGATATTTTGGTGAAGACTGCAGGTAGCTATCCGCTTAAAATGGATTTACTGCTTGCTAGAAGTGAGAAGGCAGGCATTTAAATGGCATATTCTATTCACATCTCCATGCACACAGATTCCATTAGTCTAACCAATAGTCATTTTTGAAAATGAGTTTTGTAGGAACATTCTAATAGTCCATTTTAGAAATGAGTTTTACGTGAATATTCAAATGGTCATTTTTTTGGAAAGGAGTTTTACATGAATTTTTGTTGGGTTCATGTGGTCATATAGCCTTGGTTTTACTTCTATCCAATATTTCATTCCTCTAGCTACTGTTCCCAAGATACACAGATGATTTTACAGTGTGGTACATCTTCAAGACAAGTTTACATTCTGAAACTTCATTCATTTAGAGAATCATTAGGTCATACTACAAAAACCTATTCTCCACAAAATTGGAAAATGTAAAAGAAATGAACAATTTTTAGATAGATACAATATACCAAAATTTAAAAAAGACCAGGTGAACAATTTAAATAGACCTATAAACCGTAAGGAAATAGAAGTTGTCATCAAATGCCTCACATTGAAAAAAAAAAAAAACCAGAGCTGGATGGTTTTAGTGCAGAATTCTACCAGAACTTCTGAGAAGAGCCAATACCAATACTTCTCAAAGTGTTCCACATTATAGAAACAGAAGGAGCATTGTCAAACTCTTTTTTGAGGCTATAGTATACCAAAATCACACAAAGACTCAACCAAGAAAGAGAATTACAGACCAATCTCATTCATGAATATGGATAAAGAAATACTCAATAAAATACAGGCAAATAAAATCCAAGAACACATCAAAAATTATCAAACATGATCAAGTCTCTTTTATTCCAGAGATGCAGTACTGGTTCAACATGTGAAAAATCTATCAATGTAATCCATCATATAAATAAACTGAAAGAAAAAACCATATGATCATTTCATTAGATGCTAAAAAAGCTTTTGACAAAATCCAACACACTTTCATGATAAAGGCCTTGGAGAGATCAGGAATATGAGGAAAATATCTAAATATAATAAAATCAATACACAGCAAGTTGACAGCCAACATAAAATTAAATAGAGAGAAACTCAAAGTGATTCCACTAAAATCAGGAACAATACAAGACTGTCCACTCTCTCCATATCTCTTCAAAATAGATCTTGAAGTTTTGGCAAAAGCAATAAGACAACAAAAGGATATCAAGGGGATTCAAATTGGAAAGGAATAAGTCTAACTTTCATTATTTACAGATGATATGATAGTATATATAAATGACCCCAAAATCTCTACCAGAGAACTCCTACAGCAAATAAATACCTTCAGGGATGTGGCAGGAAATAAAATCAAGTCAAAAAAAATCAGTAGCCCTTCTATACACAAGTGACAAATGAGCTGCGAGGTAAATCAGAGAAACATCACTTTTCACAAGAGTCACAAATAACATAAAATATCTTCGGGTAGCATTAACCAAAAAAGTGAAAGTCCTATTTGAGAAGAACTTTAAGTCTTTGAAGAAATAAATTGAAGAAGATACCAGAAATTGGAAAGGTCTCCCATGCTCTTGGATAGATGGGATCAACATAGTATATACGGCAATCTTACCAATAGCAATCTATAGATTCAATGCAATCCCCATCAAAATCCCAAAACAATTCTTCGCAGATCTTGTGAGAACATTAATCAACTTCATATGGAAAAACAAAAAAACCCAGGGTAGACAAAACAATCCTGTATAAAAAAGTAACTTCCTGAGGCATCATCATCCCTGACATCAAGTTCTATTACAGAGCTACAGAATGTTTGGTACTGGCATAAAAGCAGAGAGAATCGAATCGAAGACCTGGATATTAATCCAAAGACCTATGAACACCTGATTTTTGATAAAGAAGCTAAAATTATACAACATCATTATATCTTTTGAATATTCCTTTCATTTTCTAAAACAAAATCTTCATTAAACAATGACTTTTTAATTTTCCCTTCTCCTGTCAACCCCCTTTCTATGTTCCATTATATATTTGGTCTCATTACTGGAACCACCTCATATGGGTAGAAGGTCTACTCACCAATTGTGCTGCTGGCTGGGTTGATTTCGTTTAGCATAATAACCCTCTGGTGCATTTTGTTAGAATGTGTCAAATTTTTCTTTTATCTTAAGCTAAATTACCCACACATAATATGTATGTATGTGTGTGTGTGTGTGTGTGTGTGTGTGTATAATATATATTATATATATATATAATGGCCCTGTATGTATGTATGTATGTATGTATGTATGTATGTATGTATGTATGTGTGTGTATCTACATATACACACACACACAAACAAATATACACACATACGCATACACACACCACATATTCTTTGGTCATTCATCTCCTCCCATAGTAGCTTTTGTTATTAAATAATACTCTTAAACTTAAATAAACTGGGATACAGGATTTGTTACAACTCCTGGGAGAATTATACTGGAGTAAGTTATAGAGAAACAAATGGATCAAGAGTACTGATGAATCTTTATAACAGTACCTACCTATGCAATAGCTTCAGGATTTTTCTTAAGCATGGCTACCCATAATAGCATGCATTGCCCATGATGTGGCACACCATGCTTTGGGAACCTGAGCAGCTTCTAGCCCTAGACATCTGTACATCCTCAGTCACAATGCTGTTCTCTCACAGGCTCACAAAGTAGTTCCTAGTCAGCATTCAGAGCTCAAATCTAGCATCACCTTTCAGGGAAGTTTACATTGATCTCTTTGTGTGCAACAGCCTCCTATTCTTCACCCACTCAAGCACAACTGTTTTGCTCTACATCAGTGAATTTAAAAAAAAAATCAAAAACAAAACAATGTTTTCTTGGGCTTCATCTCTTCTCACTTCAAACTGAATCTGGACTTCATTAAGACCTTATTTATCTTCTTCATGAAGGTTTCACGACATGAGTTAGCATAGTAATCTCTTTTTTTTATGGGAGGATTTTACCTTTGCTGCCTACTGGATGCCAGATAACACATATGTGTGTGCATGTATATAGTAATATATATTTATTAAAAAGTTCTAGCACTAGTGTTAGAATTTTGCAGACTTTTTAAGGTGAATACAAAGTAAGTTAAGTTTTATTAAACAAATCAGATTCCCTCAAGGTATATGTATACAGTGGATTTCATTTTTACTCATTTCTATAAAATCACATATGTGTTACTAAGATTTTAATAGGACATAATGTATTTAATGTTTGGATTTTTTAGTATTATGGCCCTGTATATGCCAGAAAATTGAAGAGAAAATTTCTGTTACATTCTCTTCCTAGTATTCACAAGTCCCTACAATAATAGCTTTTGTTTGAATAAGACACAGTAATAGATTTTATTAAATATTCTACATAATATAAAATGTATTTGAAATTCTTCATCTAGGAATTGAATATTGAGTTTCTTTTCATTTTCTCTTTCTACAATTTCTATTATTATATGTGTGTGTGGGCATAAATTTTCTTGTACATACATCTAGAAGATAATTTAGATACATTGCAGTAAAAATAATAAAATATAAAAGTTATAATAATATAAAATATTTGTGAATATGTGTGTTTTTTTTCATACTCTCTTGACATAATTTTCTTTAATAATAAATTAATATATTAAATAATAGCTATAGATCGTGGCTGACTCTGGGTAAAAGAAACTTTAGGGAGTGATGGCATGGCTGAATCCCCTACCTCTGCTGTGCTGTAGCAGGAATGTATATTTAAGGAACAAATTAAGCTAAATTAAGTGTTGTTTATGTTATTGAAATAATATCTTTTTCAAATTATTGAATTAAAATGAATGCTTCATCAATTAAAAAATCAAATATAGAACGTTTAGACATGGAACAATTTTAAGTTACATTTTAAAGAGCATTTATGACCTGCTCTCTAGTCTTACCAAAAATATATCATTTGCGTCTTGTCTGTCCTGCATCTCAGAGATCAAAGTGTTTGTGCCCTTTGCTTTCATTAAGACCTCTCTCTCTCAGAGGAAAAATATATTTATCAATAACAAGAGGAAAACTTTTTGTCAATTCTTAAGCTATTTTGCTGTTTGAAACAAGGTTTCACTCTGTAGCCAGTCTGACCTAGAACTCAACCCTTGAACTTGTGTTGATCCTCTTACTTCCAAGTGCTGGGGTTCTGAGCAGGAGCCACCATTCTGGTTAACATTTAGGGAACACATTATTTCAAAAGTATTGAGCTCCGTGGCTGAGAGTATTCAGCAGTAAATTAGCCTTTATTGAAGACCTGCATTGTTGGGAGCAGTGAGACCCCAGATCCTGAATTTCTTGCAATCCCCTGATCTGAGTGCCTACAGCTGCTCTGAGCACGAGACCCTCAGGAGTTCCTGATAGCAGGAGAGTGGTTTCTGGTGGGTTTGGCTGGGGCGTGGCTATCTCTATATAATCTGCACCTGAACACAATAAAGGGGGCATTCTTGGGGAAATCAAGGACGACCCACGTCGCTGTCTCTCTGTCTGTGTGTGTCTGTGTATTTTAACCTCTAGCCCCTTGCTCGAAGCTCAGTAACTGGGTGCCAGCGCACAAAGCACAGACATGGGGGCGCCTTACGCGGCACAGCATGAAGCATAAATGAGGCATGAATACCGTGTTACTAGTTTCAAAAGACACTGGACATTGCTTTGAACATACTGGGTAATTTTATAATTTATGAATTATATTAATATATATATATATATGAATTATATATTAAGCAACTTTTCAGAGTCTTTTAGAAAACCTAAACATATAAGAAGTGGTCATCTTTTTCAGT
>NC_022028.1:17758422-17759850 GCF_000317375.1 Microtus ochrogaster | reverse complement strand
ATATATATATATGAATTATATATTAAGCAACTTTTCAGAGTCTTTTAGAAAACCTAAACATATAAGAAGTGGTCATCTTTTTCAGTATGGTTAATGAAGGCTCCTGAATTTATTGTGGATCACAGCATATCCATTGAAGGGCAAACTGTGTGGTGTCATCTTTTAGACACCCTTTGACAATATTAGGATCCTTTTCCAGCTTCTTGTTAAGAAACCCATCCAGGTTCTTCTTCTTTTGAAAATACTCTTTTGTTTAAGCGGAATGATACATTGGAAACCATCTCTCTAACCTTAGAGTACTAAATACCAGAGTGATTACTGAGCAAAGGAGTGTTTCCATTACTTCTTGTCTTTTGGGCAGTTTCTTGTGTCATTAACTGTTTAGTGCAGACAGAGTATGGCAGTATTCTAAAGCGCCACCTCTTTCTCAATGAATCTCATAAATCTCATAGCCACTGTGGTTAGGAAACAGAGGCCTTATAATTACAAGGAAGTCTGGCCCCAGGACAAGGCAGTTTATAAGGTTTGCTTTAGTTGCTGTGTTTATAAACACGGAGAGACTTTTAGAGGAATGTACAGCACAGCGTGAGTGACTCTGAGTAAGCATTTGCTGTCTGGCCTTCAGATGGGAGGTGGATAGTTGGTTCACCACGTGAAGATGAAAATATCATTTTTCTTCCAGCAGAAATTGACATTCATGTGTTGTTGTCATCTGATGAATACAGAGATGCACAATGATGGTCCAGAAATGACCATATAACATTCTAGAAAACTCTTCTGAAACATATTTGGCATTTCCACCTCAAGTTAGCACAACCTGATTTTGTTCTCTAGAGACTGACTCTTTTGCAAAGAAGCTAAGGCAATTGCAATGTATTTGGGGACAGGGTCCTTGACTGAAGGTATTCACCTGAGAAAAATTTGGATATTCGTGTGGGAACCAAAAGTGTGAGACTCCCTACAGATTGGGAGAAAATCTTTTTCAGTGTCAAAGCAAAGATTCTACAAATGACAATTAATATATAATATAATAAATATATTAATAATATAATATATAAATAATAACAATAAATAATATAATATAATAAATATATACAAAAGAATATCATTTTGAAAAACAAATGAGATTAAATCACTTTCCAGTGTAAAAACTCCAAAGAGTATTTAGAAAAATGAAGTCCAGGAATTGTGAAGCCCTATTTGCTTTGTTGCTTTTGGTCAATTTCATATTATCTTCAAACCTCTCCTTTTCTCCATCTTTCAGGATAGATGAATTTCTCCTGCTCTAGCATTATACGTTTATTTTCCTTATACCTAGAATTCTACTATCTGAACTTCTTAACAGATAATTTTCAGTTTCAGTTTGACCTCCCCATAGAGACTGCAACTCTTGTGCATTGTGTATTCTTTTTCTTTCTTTCTTTCTTT
>NC_022028.1:17750944-17758302 GCF_000317375.1 Microtus ochrogaster | reverse complement strand
GCCACCACCATGCAGCTGTTGTGCCTCTTATATTAGACACAGCCTTCTCTATAACCTTATCCATGCTATCACACAACTCACTGCCTGGGATCCAATTGTTACTAACTTCACATTAGTTAAGCCTGCTGAGTTAATAAAGATTTTTAAATATCATTTATTTTTATTTTATTGAATATACAATAAGAAGTGGCAAATGGGCTGGGCTGCAGGGAGAGTACCACCCGTGGGTCAAGAGGAAGCCATGTCTTTCTTCCTTTGTTGGTGCTTTAGCTTCTATTGCTGTGAAAAGACAACATGACCATAGCAGCACTTATAAAAGGAATCATTTAAAAAGCTGGCTTATACTTTCAGAGGTTCAGTTCATTATCATCATGGTGGGACCTGGCAGTATGTAGTCAGACATGGTGCTGGAGTCAAGAGTCCCCCATCTTGATCTAAAAGCAACAGGAAATAAATTGAGATAATGGATGTGACTTGAGCATCTATAAGACCTGAAAGACCACCCCCACAGTGCCACACTTCCTCGAACAGGCCATACCTACTCCAACAAAGCCAAATCTCTCAATAGTGACATTCCCTATGAGCTTATGGGGGCCAATTACATTCACACTACCACAGTTAGAAAAATGACATTTCTTCTTTTGTATATGAAATTTGTGCCTTGGGAGGAGAAGAAGAACATTTAATTCAGATGGGTTGGCATATAGTCCCAGAGCTTTAGCACAAAGAACCCTCCTTCTAAGAATACCAGGCTGCCTCCAAAATCACTGAGTGCTGGTGTTAAAGATGTTAAATATTATCACTCAGAAGGTATTTATAATATATTCAAACTGATGTACAAGCAGATGGTTGAACACTTATATCTATCATTATAAACTTGAAATTAGGAAATGAAACTTACGGCATTATTATCAAGAGGGATTTTCTGTTACAGTAGGCTGTGAGGGGGACATTATAGGCCATGTGAGGTACCTCAATTAGCATTTGTAAGTCATTTCCTAAGCTTTCTTGCAAAACTATCTAAGGAAATGATGCTTGCATCTTCTATTACTCTCATTTTCTAATATGCATCACTTTCCAATTGGGATTTCACTTATTAACAAATGATTTATTTTTAAGTCATTGAGTTGTGGTAAAAATATCACATAAAGGGAGCAGTTTACAGCACCAAAACAAAAGTGAATTTAGAAATATTTTCATCTCCTTTACTGTAAACTTACTTGAAATATACACTGTCAGACATGGAAGCTGTGAAGAGTTCATCATGAATTATGGAGTTATAATTTCGCAGCTGAATTTTCTAGGTACAAAATCATAGGTCATATTTTATGGATTTTAATATGGAACTCTTAAAAGGGAGTTCCACTTGAAACTTGAGATGACTAGTTGTGAATTAATAGTCATAAAAGGCACTGTTCTATGAACTCCATATTGTATGAATAAAAGAAATATGAGCCAGACTACTGAAGATTAAGGTATATTTTTTTTTGCTAGAGAAAGAAAATACCAGCAACACTATTTTAGAATTAGAAATTAAATCTGTGACTTTCTTCTGCCTGAATGAACTACTTTACAGAAAAAAAAAGGTTTTAATCAATTGATTAAAATCACACACAATTGATAAAATGTTGCTGTTGGGAATTCCAGGAAGTGAGATGCTAACAAGGAAAGATAGAGATCCAATTGTCCTGATTTACCCATGTGTTAAGGTCACACAGATGTTTTAAAGAAGACTCTCCGTGTCATTTTGTGAGATTTGCAAAGGAAAAGGAGATGACAGACTATGTGACTCAGACTCCTTTTCACATAGTTGAAAACTGAGCCTTAAATACACTGAGACATGGAGAAGGCACTGGGATTTGAAATCGGGCTCCTAAAGGAGTATCGGTCATGACACTTACAAGTAGAATATACTGTGGTAAAATATTTAAATCCTTAATTGTTTCCTCCCTTGTAATGAGAATGATCTCTATTTTGCATATTGTTTTCAAAATATGTGATATGTATTTTAAAGAATAAAATATTCTTCCTAACTATCTCCTGAAAAATCATTATTGTGAGAAGATAACTCGAGGCAAAACAAGGTAACTCTTACACTATAGTGATTTATTCTACTTTGTAGTAGTATCTTTCTGTCGTTTAAGATTAAATATCTATTTCCCTTTTGGTTCCCTATTTCTTCCAATTCTCTTCCTTCAGGGAAAATGACTCAACTACCTTGTATCTAGTAAGGAAGCCGATATCTAATTATTAAACCAGCGGCAAAACAACGACCTTAAAACTGAGAAGGTGGTAGAGATAATCCACTGTTGGTGATAAAGTACATGGTGGGAGACATGAAAAACTACAGAAATCCTTCAAAAACTAAAATTACAACTACCATATGATTCAGTAATCATGCTACTGGTGCAATTTAAAAAATAAACTGAAATCAATATGCTGAATAGACATTTATATTTTCATGTTTATTAGAGCACTATTAGTAATAACTATGAAACACAGCTTAAATGATGTATAGATGCAGTGTGTGTGTGTGTGTGTGTGTGTGTGTGCAAACTAGAATACCATTTATCCTTAAAAACGAATAGCTCTGTCATTTGTGATGACACAGACAGAAGTCAGTTGCTTAAGTGAAATAAACCAGGAGCAGAAATCAAAATTCTTCTTTCTCTCATTGATTTTTGGAGTTCAAAAATGGTAATCTCCTAGAGCTGACTGAGTGTGGCAGTTGCTAGTGGCAGGGGAAGGGGACTGAAGCAGTGAGAGAACATTGGAGTGTCTCTCATAGACACACTTGTTAACAGCCAGACGTAGCTTGTGTTGCTGCTTTGGGAGCTTAGGGAACTTTTGGGACTGATGCCTACTTTAAAAAAAAACCTTGATTGGTTTCTGCTTCAATGGGTCCAGCCATACTTCCTAGCTTCCTTATCTGCAATGGTGTGAACAAGCTACACTATCAACTAAAACCACCATAATCCATGACTCAACAACTGTCATGCTGGTTGAGCAATTACACACTACACTTCTGGAGCTGTGAGCCAGATGATCCCTTAAGCATAGGGATTTCACCACAAGAGTAAGAAAAGTAACCGTTGTCAACTTACAATTAGATGTGAAAACTACATCTTGATTTTCTGTTGCTCAATAGAGTAATGATAAATAGCAATAATTGGGTACATATTTGAAAATCTAAAAGATTTTTCATGTCATCATCATAAAGACATGGTAAGGATAAATGTTTGGGGGACAGAAACATTGAACCTGATGTAAGCGTGAATAAATGCATATGTGCACATGTCAAACATGTTTTAGTTGTAAGTTTGAAAGAAGATGCCCAAAACCTCTCTCTTGCTTCACCAGCCACCCAAAGCATAGGTAGGAAATGACAGATAAGAAGGCAAAGAGGAAATTACATCTGTTGTCTCCTTGAACTTGGACTTACTGGCTTCAATAATTGTCTATGAATTTTTATCAGGTATGGACTTCAAAAACTTGAGCACAACTAAACTAATGACATATATTTCTGACATACATTTTAAAACTATATTTATGGCATATCATACTCTTAAGGATAAAAGAATTAATTTAACAAGAAAAATTTTAGTGTTTTGAATTAATTTTAATTTTATTATTTTATGTGTATGGGTGTTTTGTATGTTTTCCTGAATATATGTGATTTTCTAATGCCTGGTTCCTCTGCAGACCATAATAGGAATTGAATTTATACAAGTGGAGTTGCAGACAGTCATAAGCTTTCATTTGTGTGCTGGGAAAGATGTTAATTCTCCTAACAACTGAGACATTTCAACATCACTCTAGGAAATATTTTAATATGATTTTGAAAATCAAAGTGCAGTGAGAACGGTTAGCCTCATTGGTTGCTTGCAGAACATTGAAGAGGCCCCTTGTCTGATCCCCATCATCAAAAGAAAAAAGAACAGAAAACAAACAAGAAAACTTTTACAATGTTTCCATAAATAATTTGCCTCAAATTAGTGTCAGTCATCTTTACTAAGACTCATTAATATTAATTTACATGTTGGAATTCTATAATAAAAACACTTTTATAGCACTGAACATTGAAAAAAATTATTTGCTTTTATTAGATGTCTATGTGATATCCAGCCCAAACCCTATCCCTGAGAATCTCCTTCAACACAGAGTCCTTGTAACTTTTTGTACTATGCTTTAAAAAAGAAAAAAAATACAAGTCCAATTAGTACTGCATATGAACAGGGTGTGGGATTCAAAAAGTACTTATAATTGCCAAAGCTAACAGTCAGAGTAAGAGGTTAAACATTGTAAGTTAGTCAATCAAGAAAATGGTTAATAGAATTATTTCATTCATAATTATTCAATTTTAAACTGAAATTTAATTATATCATTTCACTGTTTGCTTTCCTTCCTCCAACCCTTTCCATATGCCCTTCATCCATCCCTGCTAATGTCTTAATGATGAATAGATGCAGTGTGTGTGTGTGTGTGTGCTGTTTGCTTTCCTTCCTCCAACCCTTTCCATATGCCCTTCATCCATCCCTGCTAATGTCTTCTTACTCATTACTCACGGCTGCCTTCAGGATTCTAGGGTATTATTCACTGCATATCTTGCCCAAAATATCAAATGTTTCACTCAGGAAATAATAGCTTGATGTCTCAAGTATTGAAGCAGTAACTGTTACAGTAGTCCTTTGTGTCATGCTAAATCAATCGTTTGCCTTCCCCTCCCCCTTTTGTATTGGAGTATAAAAGTATATAAAAATTAATTATAGGCAAATTCAGTATTCAGTATTCACTGAGTTGCCTTCTCAGTACAAAAAAAAAAATAGGCTTCAAGCTATTCAGAAAAACTCTTTCCTGAAAAACCAGAAAAAGGGAAAAGAAAAAGAAAAGAAAAAAATTAAATTTTAAATATAAAGCTTAAAAGATAACATTAATGAGAAAATCTCTCTGGGCATTTATTAGTTAAAATATCTTAACACAGTATAAAAATCCTTACAAATCCTAAAAAAGAATTCATAAATTGATATATAAACCTAAACTCTGCTTTCTTTCCTTTTATGATGAAAATCAAAGGCAGCTGATAAATTTGGAAATATTAGTACATGATAAGTCTGAAGGAAGAATTGGGTCCAGAATTTCCAGTAACAAAAACATTACATTTAGAAATTATACAAAGCCCCTTTAACAATATAAATGAATTGACAATATACAAAACATTTAACATCTTTATAAATTAAGGAAATGCAAATTGAAACTATGGTGTGTTATTGCAACGGTATAAGCCAATCAGAAGGTAAAGAGACAGGGATACCTACCAGTGTCTGTGGAAACCAAAGCCAGCACAATTCTCTTGGGCTAAAATGTTTCTCAGTTTCTTAAAAAATAAGCATTCATGTGCCATGTAGTCCAGTCACTTTACCTGAGATAGTTAAACAAGTATGAAAGTGTGCATTTATATTCAAACTGAGAAGACACTAAGTATTTATCAGTTCATGAGTGCGTAAACAAATTAGCACAGCTAAATATACTACTCAGCAATTAAATGTTTGAAGTACCCACAAAACAACATGAACAAATTAAAAGATAATTCTACTGAATGAAAGAAACTAGACAAAAATATATACTTTAATATATTCATATGAGTTTCCAAAACAGTAGTGAAAAGCATTGATTCTGTGTGATTTAAACAGTAGAAGATGAGGAAGTTCTAGACAAAAAGAAATCTCAGGTATTGCTTGTACATTCAGTTTATTTAAGATGCTGTTTTGCAGACACACATGCCAAAACACCAAATTATACAGTTTGTTATTTACTATAGGTATAATATAGCTATTAATGAGGAATAATGTAACTCAATAGAGGAGTTGAAATGAAACTTGAAAATGTATATAAAAATAAAATTAAATAAAATTTGAAAATGTAAATAAAATTTAGGTAATATATACTTAGATACTATATATTAGAATAGTATATACTTAATTATAAATATGTACACATGCACACACATACACACACACATATATATATAAGTATATACTTATGTTGTAATTTTAGTGTTCTAACAGGAATTAAAGTATGAAAATTCTTATGGCTATTCATAACCCTACTAATTACTATTTATTTTATCATCCAATAAAGAAAAGTACACAGCATTTTATCAACCATTTCATAAGAAGAAGTTATTCTTTTAAAAAACTATTTTCACATCACTTTTATTTCTACCCATTGGCAAATTTCTGTATTTTTAGGTGTCTGAATTATTTATTTCGCTTTTCAGAACCATCTGAACATGAATATGAATATGAAGGAGGGAATCCTATCCCTGAAGTCATTTCTTCTGAGATGAAAAATGCAGAACAGCTTATTCAGTCCATTCTTAAGATATAGTATTGTACTTATTTATTTCATTCGGTATCCCTGAGTTCATTAGCATCACCTTAAAATATGGGCTCCCAAAGTAGAAAGAGTAGTCCAGATTTAACATTATCCACACAGAACACAGTAGCCAGCAATCAGCTGAGCCACACTGGCTTATGGTTAGGTTCCGTTCTTAGTGGCAGTGTAAGGCCGTCCATTCTTACTGAACTTGAAACTAAACAAAACTTCATGTTTCCCCCCTTCTCAGTAGAACTGTTATAAATCCTGTTTTCTATTTTTTATTTATATAAAAGCAACTCTTTGAACCTAAATGTAGGACTTTATATCTGTTCCTGTGAAATTACGTTGTGTTTTATGCCTCTTGTTTCTGCCCATTTAGATCATTTTGAATCAAACCTTTCCATCCACTATATTTATAGTGCTCTTTGCTTCAGGTAATTCATAAATCTCATACATAACATTTTATTTCGTGTGCTTTCCTTTCAGCTTTCTATGCTCCTCCAGCTACCAATTTACCTTTCACCTCCATTTCACAATTACAGTACAGCTCTACTATTTGCCCTCCAACATAACATTCTTTAAAAACTCATTTCTTTGCTTGGAATTGGCAGTTGTAGCCAACCACCTCCCCAAACAGCAGTAATAACTGAAAAGTGTCTGTGCTGGAAAATTTGCATCTGCTGTTTCTAGGGCTGCAGGGATTGGTTCGCTGAAATTGCACATTTTCTACTATGATTCAACCAGAATCCTCTGCAATAGTTGTAAATCAAATCACCTTTAATATATACACACCAAGGAGTGTATTTTATTCTAACTGATGTTGAGAATGATATAAAGAACTATAGACCATGTGGTACCCGTAAGCAGTGAACCCATCTACAACACGACCCCCACACCTAAAGCTCAGGGAACAAGGCAGAAGATGTGCTTGAAAGAAAGAAAACCAGGCGATGGTAGCACACGCCTTTAATCCCAGCACT
>NC_022028.1:17741723-17749939 GCF_000317375.1 Microtus ochrogaster | reverse complement strand
TAAAAATAAAAAAGATACTATCCCTAGATAAAAAGCTATAGGCAATTAAAAACTACTGAGACAGTGAGGTTTACTCTTTACCAGGGATGAGGGCCTTCATTGCCTATCCAGCACCAAGTTTTCAGCCCTGAAATCACAAGAATATGAGCAACATTAAATGGGATCAATAGGTTGTACGTATGTCTTTATTCATATACACATATGCACACACACGCACACGCATTGATACATCCACACCAATTTGAAAGGGAGGTGTGCCAAACACAGGAAGAGTGATAATAAAGAGAGGAAACGGTATAAATGCAATACACAAACATGAAATTTGAAAAAGAGAGTTGATTTTGAAAAAGCAAGATGAAAACTTGTTGAAATTTGAATACCATAACATCGACACTGTCAAAGAATTTAGTAAGTTGTAATAACCTCCGGCTCACACCAAAATCGAGCATGCCTTCATACCCCTGTCAGACCTTTCCCTAATTCAGATTTTATATATATCACTTTGCTTTAGACATCTTTTCCTTTGGTATTCTTAATTATACTTTATTGGAGAAAACATACAGCATATATCCAAAAAATATCTATTTATATAAAAATATACTATGACTCAGATGTTGTCCCTAGATAAACAATTATATCTTTTCCATAACTGTGTGGAGGGTCAAATGGATTTGTCTTGTAGTATATATAATTCCAGTCTTTTCTTCTAAAACTCTAGACCCATTTTGCATAAATTAGCTACTATAGCTAATTAGCAGACTATACCTTTTTTGATATGCATGACTCCAGAAGTGGCTTGGATTTCATGAGTTTCAAAGAGAGAGAAATAAATAAAAAACAACTTTAATATATACATTGAAGATAACATTTTACATCATTGTGTGCAGTGTGTATAAAAGAGGTGTGTGTGTGTGTGTGTGTGTGTGTGTGTGTGTGTGTATGCACATGCTTCATGTAGAGAGAAGAAGTCAAGACTGGATTTCTTCCCCTATAATTTTCCCTTTTATTTATTTGTTTGTTTACTTGTTTGAGACAGGGTCTCTGTCTGAATGTCTTGTTAGCAACCTCTTCTTGCTACACACTCCCACCAGGAGGACGGGAGAAGCATAAGAGTCAGGAGGTAAACAAAAGTACATTTCTGGGAAAATGGAAACCTGAACGATTCTCAAAAACATCTTCCCTGCTTAGAGAAGTAAACATCTGTTGGGAAGGGGACTGAGAAATCTTTGACAGCAAAGCTGTTTACAAAATGTGCATACAACCCCAGGCTGCAGCTTTCCTAAGTCTATCTTTGATTGAGTGGACTCTGCAGTGTTCCAACTGCTTTTGGGTCATTCTTGCTCCAGAATGCAATGTCCCAATGACATCCCTGAGAATAACTCAATAAAAACCTTTTAGTTTACCTTATTGAACTTTAACATAATTTTTACTTTGGTCTCCAATGGGTTCCCTTCCTGGGGTGAGATGATGGGTGTGCTGCTTCTCCTCAGCTAGAAGGGACCAATGGCTCGCCAATGAGCTCTAGACATCTGTCTTTTTCTAATCGCCAACTCCATACAGTGGTTAAGATGCATTCCTCCACCATGTCTGACTTTAAGTGGAGATGGTAACTCCCGTTCTCATGCTTGTGAGGCAGGCTGCCTACCAGCTGAGTCATCTTCCCAGCCCTTACTCAGCATCTTTAATGTGCCTGCATTTTCCACTACAACCAGGAACATGTAATCAAATGCAGAATTCTGCACTTGCAGTGACACATTAGTGCTCAAAATGTTTGAAACTCAATAATGTCAGCTTTTGAGATAGAGAAACATAACTCAACTTATCTTTTGTAATTAGACAATGAAACGATTAAGGATTTTCTTAATTTTCGAAAGCAAATAATAAATACTAAAATTTTATCGTATCTTCATTATGTAATTATTTTCGCCACTTTTGAGGTGGTTATTATGTGTAATGTGTGTTATGTGCGATGAGACTAGTTCAACCTTTTGTGCCTTGTTTCCCATTCTCAGTGGCATGCCAAGAGATGGCATCAGCCTCTCATGGGACATTTACAGCAATCCCCATTGGCAAACCTTACCAGTCAAGCCTTCTACCCACCTAGTCCCTTATAATTTACCAACACACTGAGTATTAGAGCAACATCAACAGACAGTGTGTGTGCTGATGCACCACACCTGACCCGGGTGTTAAGCTGCTAGCCCACTTGGCTTTTCCTCTAACACTGTTCGCTAGGGAGTTAGGGACTCTTGCTGTCCTGATTTTACACTTGAAACAAATCACTCATTCATTAGATTAAAAACTGACCTGGTTTAAAAAATAAGCCAAAAAAAAAAAAACTTTGCCCCACTTCTTAGCATTTTACCATGCCATTGAGAACTTCCAAAGAAAACACAGTATTTTATAGTGTTGGGCAAAGGTTTCTCCTCGTTAGATAGCGAAGACACTTTGCAGATCTTTTACTGTGCATTTTGAAAAGGCTTTTTCCTCCTGTATTTTTTTAGCCTACTCTTAGAGGAAGAAGATAACAAGCAAATGATCTCTAGGGAATTGTATTTGGATTCCAAGAATATACTCCTGTCACAATTTAAGGTTTCTGTAGGACTGAAATTCTCCATATAGCATCCCTGTTCATGCTCCTTAGCTTAATTGTATTATCCAGTGCTCACTCCACATTTTATCATTTGAGTACTCCACGGGGCCAACTGTCTGAAAACAATGTTTGTTTGGGTATTTCCCATTTCCACTCATCTCACAATGATAGTATTCAAAATTATGAAGCTGGATTTTGTTTGTATTTTTTCATGAGATCAACTGTACCTGTAGGTCACAGCTTTCTGTGCTTAAATATTAATGCTCAATAAAAACCCATTAGCTTACCATGGGTTTTAAGTTTCTTTAATTTTTATGAACAAAATTGTATGGCTAGCAGGTCGGCATTTTTTTTCTCTCAGTTAAAGAATTAAAAGACAGAAAAAAAAAAGCTCAGATCGAATTGAAAATAAAGTTTGCTGGCTAGAGCTGCAGACTTCTTCGGTAGAGGAGCTCGCTAGAGTTGGGGAGGCCACTAGCTGTAAGGGAGCTTGGGTTTAGGCGGTCCCACCTGGTGATCCTCTCTTCCTTTTCCTATTGGTCTAAAACTGTCTGGGTCCCCTCTTGAGAGCAGATTGGGTCTCTGTCTTGGTGCTCAAGCGCAGAATAAGTGAATGCTTGATTGGCTGGCCCTAATGTCTAACTCATTCTCTGTACTTTCTGGCATACCATGCAAAGAGAATAAGTGGCTAGTATTTCAGAGAAATGAAAAGTTACTGCTGGGGGAGAGGGTAAAAGCCAGAATGATATAGAAATCACTGTTCATTACTGGGGCCAGAAAACCACTTGAAAAGTTTAAACTGTGATAATTTCATTTTTTTCTCTCATTTAGGGACCAATGGCTTCAGTGTTTGTGGAGCCTCAGAGGAGGAAGCAGAGAGAACCTACTATAGCTATCATTCAAGATCACAGTGTACTTTGAGATTATAGCATATTTGAATTATTTTATACATTACCGCTTGTTTGGTTGGTTGGTTTTCATGCATGCAATAAGCAAGAGTGATAGGGCCATGGAGACTTTTAGCACTATTCTATAAATCCCCCAAGATTGACAGAGTATTGCAGCTTACCCCTGCTTCAAGTCTTATTTTTATTTCCTTATCCACTGAGAGATGAGTAATCAGTGACTAAAAGGTCCTACCTCCATGGACCAGTCTGCTGCCAGGCCTTCCGTATAATAAGAGACTCCATCTCTTGGAGCTTGAGTCAAGCTCCTCCCTTCACTTTCTTGTCAGATAGTCTGGCACAATGAGGAGAAGCATCACTAATGGTATCAGGGAGAGACTTCCTTCAGAGGCACAACTCTGTCTCCATCTCCTCTCCTCTCCTCTCCTCTCCTCTCCTCTCCCCACTCTACCTCACACACAGTATAACTAAGTTTAACTTGGTGAACCAATGGGATTTTATCGGACCTATTAACAAGAGTATGGATAAGAGGTTACTTAGAGTAGAGATAAGTCACAAGTAGATGCATCAACAAAAAGACCACTCCCAAAAGAAACAACCTTGGAGCTCAGCTTGCTATAACAGAGCCACAGCTTCAACAATTTTTTAATTTATCAGAAGCAACAACAATGAAAGTAACCTAAAAGTTACCTCCTTGACTCTTGTTTTAAAACAGAAGCTCCTCTCTGCAACTTTTTGGTCAGAGTCTCCTACAGGAGTAGTTTACTATGTTATAATTCTGGATAGGAGACCTTGTGAATCTTGCAGACCTAAGATATTTGCTGACTTCCTGAGTCCCTTGAGCCATCATTCAGAAGACATTGCTATACAGAAGTGGGGGAAGGTATTTACCACCTTGGGTAGTTATTTAATATAAGAAAAAAAGTCTTTCCAAATATTATAATGCAAATAGCGTTAAACTGACTTGCTTACAAAACAGTAACTAAATGTAATCAGCAAGGAGAAAAGGTATTGTTGCTTTCAAGGATAAATACAAGTCAACTGACCCAGTAGTTATGCAAGCTTTGTTCATTAATGACTGGGCATTCTGAACTAGGCTCAAGCAGCAATATTCACTGTGCCTATTACAACTCCAACTTTTCCCATTCCTCTTAATGATATGTTTAGGTTGCTAAATTACCAGTGAACTCAGAACTTGAAATATAAACATCCTTTCAAAATGCTAAATTTTCTCTTTAAGGATGGAAACACTATTATACGCAGAGATCATTATCCTGGTATCTAAGAGTCACGGCCCAAAGCCCAAACCTGACATTGATTCAACATATTATGTAAATTATCTCATTTTTATAAGTTAGAATTCCCATTCCTAAAATTGTGGGAAATTCTTCTTCTGAAAGAAGATAATATAGGTTAAAGTGCTTAAGGGCTAGAAAATAAGATTTAACAAAATCTTCTAACATGATTATTCCTCACCAAAAGGTAGTTGAACTTTTTGGATGAATATTTGGATGAAATGCTCTTGAAATGAATTTAAAAATTATTTGTGAAAAAGGAGTTTATTCCTAATGAACTTTGGTTTCTGAGTCCATATATTGGTGATATCAGACAACTTTGATTTTTTTTTTTTTTGTGGCAATGTTCACCATGCTCTCAGCCAAGAGAAGTCTGTTAGCCAAGAAATCAGGCCAGAGTGGGGAAACTAATCAGCAAAGATGCCACTGCCTTTTACAGGTCTTAAGAATTTCTTATGGCATATTGTAAGACTCTGATATTTCATTTTTGCTTGTTTTTCAAATTTCTGTTAAGTATTTGTTTATAACATTTTTCATAACTACTAACCCACGAGCATTCGTGGTAGTCATGATAGATGTGAGGGGCCAAATGTACAAGATGGATATCATCCGTTTTATCCCTATAAACCATTAGATTCAGGAGCACTGGGAAGGGGCTGTAGCTCCTCAGAAGCTCTGCAGGAAATGGCAAAGGTTATAATCCTATAAATTCTAGCTCAATGGCAGCAGGCTGCAGGTGAAGGAGATCCCGATAAAGTACGTTGGGGTTATTATATGCTGATAGAATCTGCATATTCCATAGAAAATAAAGATGGCTAGAATAATATAAAAATTTCTCTTCAGAAATTCCTATTTAAACTTTGAGACAATGACAGACAGTCTATCCTAATGGTTATCACTTCATCTGTATTTTGAAATAATACCAGACATTTTTTAAATAATAAATTCTGTATTCTTCAGATAACTCAAATTGAAGGCAGCCTTCATGAGAGAAATGTTTAATAGAATTTTATATATGGGTGTGGAAGCAATTTATTTAAAAGTAGTTTCATAATATTTGCATTCTTATTTCACAGTGTTGACATGTCATAGTTCCTCCACAGGCTTACATGAGACATAACCTAACAAAGAAAACCAGCCCACAAATCACAATCCCAGAGAACCTAGACAACAATGAGGACCCTAAAAGAGACATACATTGGTCTAATCTACATGGGAAATAGAAAAAGGCAAGATCTCCTGAGTAATTGGGAGCAAGGGCTTGAAGGGGAGAAAAGAGAAAGAGAGGGGAGCAAAGAAAAATGTATAGCTCAATAAAATCAATACAAATTACTTTTTTCTAAAAGAAAAAGAATAGATTAAAAAAAATATGGTACATTTACACAATGGAGTAGTACTCAGCTGTATAAAATAATGACTTCATGAAATTTGCAGGCAAATCGATGGAACTAAAAAAAAAAAGCATTCTGAGTGAGGTAATCCATACCCAGAAAGACAAACATGGTATGTGCTCAGTCACAGGTAGTTTTTAGGAGTAAATTTTAGGATAACCAACCTACAAACTACAGCCCCATAAATCCTATTTGACAAGGAGGGTCCTAAGAGGGATGCACGTATTTCCCTTGGAAGGGGTAGTAGAAAAGATCTCCTAGGTAAATGAGGGCAGTGGTTGTGGGCTTGAAGGAATGGGAACTAGTGGGAACTGGTTGGGCAGGATGGGTGTGGGAGGTGGGTTGGAGGCAGGATCTAGGGGGAGAGTAACAAAAGAGATATCTTGATGAGGGTGGGGCATTTTGGGTTAGGAAGAAACTTGGTGCCAGGGAAAGAACCAGGAACCACCATGGATGTCTCCAACTAAGACTCCCAGCAATTGTGGAGTGGGTGCCTGAACTGGTCATATACTGTAAGCAGATTGGTGACTTCCCTAATTGCCACCAGCGATACTTTGTTCAATGACTGATGGAAACAGAGGCAGAGATCTACCGACAAGAACTGCCCTAAGTTCCCGCTAAAATCTGAGAGGATTGAGGAAGAAAGTGAGGAGAGATTATACCAGTCAGGGGCCTCTGAATGCAAAACCCACTGAGATAGCTGACCTGAACTCACAAGAAGGAGCTTGGCTGAGACCAATCTAGGCCCTCTGCATGTGAGTGACAATCGTGTAGCTCGGTCTCTTAGTAAGGCTTCTAACAGTGAGAGCAAGACCTCTTTCTGATGCTTAGTTTACTTTTGGTAATCTTTTCCCTATGCTGTATTACCCGGCCCCACCTTGATGTAAGGGAAGGAGCTAGGTTGTGCCTTAACTTGATGTACGATACTTTGCACAAGACCATGGGAGGCCCATCCCTTACTGAACGGAGACAGAGAAGGAGTAGATGGGTTGGGGGGGGGTAGATGGGAAAGGGGAGCAGATGACAGGAGAGAAGCAGGGAGAAACTGGTTGGTATGCAAAATAAATGGAAAAAGTTATTTAAATAAAAAATAGCTGACACTTTTATAAAAGTAGATTAGAATTTCCATTTCAAAATAAAAGCTGTTTTTTTTGTTTTTGTTTTGGCATACTAAACTAGGGCTTCATCTACTGAAATTTTTAAAGAGATCAAAGAAATGGAAGATGCTTCTTAGAGAAGATGTTCACCTCCATAAAGACAACAAATCTGTCTTTAAGAGAATGAGAGTGTATGTGTCTTGTAATAGACATGAATTTCTTCTCTGTTTTACTTTTACACTGCAATCCTGAGAAGTGGCAATTTTCTTTCATATAGCTGCAAAACAGCACTACTGCTATTATAATAATAAAAAAAAAGCCGAGAATGAGAAAATAAGGACAGCCGATTGCTCACTGCGGTGGTAAGGAAACATGATTGTTACCAATTCTGTGTCATATTGCATGGTCCGTGTGTTTGCATTAGTTTGCCATGGGAAAATAACTGCCTTTCCTTAAGGCAACCCAAACGAGTAACTGCTGCAGGAAACAGGGAAATCTCTTTACTTATATTTTGAAATATAAATAAAGCATGGGTAATGTCGGGGGCGGGTCAAATCTAAAGTAGGCAGCAGCATTCAGAGAATGTCATGCCCCTAAAAGTGAAGTTCCAACATTGAGGGAGCTGTACAAGGTCAAACATGAAAAAAGAACAGAACTGGAATTCATAATCCCAGAGTCCACTGCCTGCCCCTCCCTGAAACAGAAGCAGGGACTCTGGGATTTGGGGGCTGATTTCAGTATGCACATTGGTCCATTGGCCATTTGTTTTCACAGCAACCTGGTCAGTCTTTGCCCCCATCCCACTGGTTTGCTCTTTCCAGAGAAAGTCTTTGGGCATGCTCCTGCCCTATTTGAGGTCATGTTAACACCTGAAAGTATCCTAACTTCATCATATTTCACCTTGCAGAACTGTAGGGGAAAGGCTGTCCCTAAAA
>NC_022028.1:17737756-17740984 GCF_000317375.1 Microtus ochrogaster | reverse complement strand
AGAGAGAGAGAGAGAGAGAGAGAGAGAGAGAGAGAGAGAGAGAGAGAGAGAGAACAGGATATTTTGGGTAGGAATGCAGAGGATCTGGGAGGAGTTGGAGAATGAGAACACAATCAAAATATAATAGAAACTTTTTAAAAATTAAAAGCAAAAGCAAGACTAATGATTAAATACAGGTGGCTCTGTAGAATGAGCATTCTCTGTAACATAAGTTTTTTTAACTGATCGTAGTAAAAGCCACAGATAATACACCTTTCCCCCCCACATACACACACACAGAGACATGTGTACTGCTACAGTTCACGAAACTTCATTGACTAAAAGCAGCCTGAAATTATGAATTTGGTCCATGTGCTGCAAGTGAGGAGCCTAGCTTTATAAACTACTCCCCATTTTCTACCCCTAAGTAATTACATATGTGACAAAATGAAATGGTTGTTGTTTTCATGTGGGTGGTCTCACTTAGCTGTTTTTAATTACATTAAAGAACCTTAATCACTGAGTATTTGTTAAATATATCTGAAATTCTATGGTTAATTATTCACAAGATTTTCTCATGCTCCTTCAAAATTCTGATTCAGAAACAGGAAACTTTTTGGTGTTTACAAATTGAGGATTTGTAAGTTTAACCCTGTACTGAGAACTATACCCAGATAGTAGAGAGTGCTCTGTAAGTGGGTCAGGGTTGGAAAGAATCTTTCTCCCATCTTCTGTACGTGCTAAAGGTCATCTACAGAAGAGCGAATTTCCCAGATCTCATATACTTTATAGTACATTCTGTAGGAAGCACTCCCCGCTGCCATAAGCACTGGTCTAGCGATGCCATTTACAAATCTACTGCATTTCACAGTCCAGTGGCTCACTACTGCAATTTTTATTTTTATTTCTTCTGTCAACCTGTGTGAAAATTGTCCCGTGTCATTGAGGCAGTAGGAGGCAAATATGAAAGTGATTTTCCTCCCCTCTTGGAAAAACAGACTTTGCCCAAGCACAGTCACCTCATAATGTTGATGGTGAAAAAAAGCAGTAAAAGGTGACCTATGGCACAGGTTAGTAAAGTACAATAGATATGAGCATTCATTGGTTATTCTTTTTTTAATTATTGAAATTTTGAAAACTTCCTACAGCAATACTATATATCATTTCCCCCTCCTTCTCCTCCATCGAACTCCTCTTCTGTGTCTCTGACTCCTGAAATTTGTGGCCTCTTATCTTTAGGTGTTATTGTTTCATATATATATACATGTCTCAAATACATGTATATATATACATGTATATGTACATATATATGCACAAAGATATATGTATGTATACTTGCACATTTATAAATACTACCTGCTGAGTTCACTTAGTGTTGCTTCTGTGTACATGTTTAGGACTGACCGTATGCATTGGTTAAAGTATCATGGCTAGACCCTGGAGGTGACTTATTTTCCATTTCTCAGAAGCCATTAGTTGCATAAGTTCTTCATCTATGGGTGGGAGCCTGTGAGATTTATCTATACACACTGACATGGAGATTCCTGATGTCTTTCTAGTCCTATTGAGGTTTCACAGGCACAGTCTCCTGTCATACATAGGAAACATGATCTCTCAGAAGAAAGCCTGTTACTCTTTTTGCCTTACTGAACCTTAGCTATGGAACATGTGTATCATTGGGGACTGGGCACCCATGATTAGTTTCCTGCATTTTGACCATATGGGTATTTCTGTCATCTTTACTACAAAAAAAAAAGTTTCTCTGTTGAGGGGTGACAACTATATTTACCTGTGAGTATAAGAATAAGTATTTAGGATGCAGTTTCACCCTATTTCTCTGACCCTTGTCATCCTCTCTGTGATACTAGCCTGACCCTATGAGACTGTTAGGAGACAACCTAGCTTTCACATTCTATCTGTTTCCTGAACTTTTGGAAAGGTACTGAGCTCATATAAATAGGCCAATATATGTAGACATTTGTTGTTTTTAACACACTGATGTAAGAAAATTTTAAATGTACCAAATATACATTAATATCATTACTTATCTAAGAAAATTTTTGGAAATCTCTAATTTGCAGGGTTGTCATAGTAATTTTTTTAAAAAGGATTTTCTTACTATTATCTCTTTTGCTAATACAGTGTCCTTATTTAACACTTATTAGGGTAGTCAAGTACATTAGCTATTTTTAAATTGCTTTGAAGAAATTCTTTACAAAAGCAACTTAAGGAAGGGTTTATTTGACTCACAGTTGAGAGTGCAGTCCATCATGGGGGGAACATAGAGATGGTAGCAGAAGGCAACTGGCCTCATTGCATTCACCTCAGGAAGCTTAGAACAATGCACACCCTGTTTTACTCATTGTGTTCTTTTATTCAGTCCAGAGAATTGGGCTGTCCACATGGGCATGTTTTCCCTTATCAGTTAAGCTTCTCTGGAGATGCTGTCCCAAACAACCCAGGTGTATCTCCAAGGTGGTTCTAAATCGTACCCAGTTGGCAATTGAGACTAACCATCACAACCGAACTTACTGAAAACTTAACGAAGATGTCAACAAGGTAAGCAAGTCAAGAGAAAACTGAGGGATGATCTGAGAGAGCTCCCACATCTTTATATTACAGAAGTCAATCAATCAATCAATCAATAAATCGATCGATCTATCAATGTTATTAATTTATTGAGAATTAAAATAGCAAAATGCAATTTTAAATAAGACAGTCTTTTATCAGTTTCAGAAAATACTGCTTAAACTATTATTCTACACAAATTGTACTTTGTTTTTGTCAAAAAAAATCTCATATTGTTCAAAGTTACATTGATTAAGCAGTTAGAAACAACTATGGCTTATATATGGTATAATAATAAATCAATTTAATTTTCTGCAATAGCAATTAAGTCACTGCCTCCAGAAATTATAAATATGTGCTTATACGCTTGCCAGACTCCTGCTGAGAATGCTGGATTATTTACAGTTTCACTGTCAAGATCATTTTTTCCTCAGATACTTGTCGTGTATATGAGAGCCCATCTCTACTACCTCAGCTGAATCAGCTAACAGAGGAAACTAGGCTGTTTTCCAAGCTGACCTCTAACACAGTCAATTCTGAGGTCTGAGGAAGAGACAAAGCTCCTGTGATGCTTTTTTTTTCCTTTAAGGACACAAGTTCTCAGACTATACATTAAATAAAACAGCACAGGAATGTTTGTTAACCATTATCATTCCTAGGAAAGGAAATGGGCTTAAGAAT
>NC_022028.1:17725772-17737084 GCF_000317375.1 Microtus ochrogaster | reverse complement strand
ACACATGCATGTTTGCTCTTGTGCCCAGAGTCAACTGCCCTCTTATCATGTTGAATTGTATCCAAGTGAATAAACTCAAACTCCTCTGTGTGATCACAATCTTCATACCTTCTACCTTTAAGACATTATTTCTTGTCTGATTCCTTTCCAATTTCCTAACTCCAATTCCCCATCAATTTATTGTTACCCATGTTTCAGAGTTACTTTCTTCCTGCTTGGCTCACTTTCCTGAAATAACCCTCAGTAACTTTTGCAATCTTATACTCTTGTCATTTTTATGGCACCTGACTGCCAGTGACACAGATGTGAATCAACCCCACAGCCCTTTACTTTACATGTGTGGGAGGCTCTACTAAAAATAAAAAAAGCAACCAGGTAGATGCATGACATAAAAAATAATTACTGTCATCCCCAGATAGTGTTTCACATTTACTAAATTATAGGCTCATTTGTCTTCAGTTCTTGTGTTCATTTCAATCACTGACTATTCATAAGAGTGATGGGAATTCTTCTAGCCTTTTTGTGCCCCTAGTCCTGGAAATTTAGATCTATTTCAAGTTAAAACCTAAAGTAATCAGAAGTGGGTATGCTCAACTTTCTGGTCTTGTTTGCGTATCCCTGACTTTAGCTCCTAAACATTCATTTTTAATTCTAATGTTATTCAATGGCAGTTTTTCCATCTTCACTGAATCAAAGACTCATTCTCCTTCAAGACAATATCTCCTTATTCCATATTTCCCTAACCTCTCCTGTTCTAGAAACTTGTTCTTTTCAGACTCCTGGCTACTCCTAAGCATCTAAGTGTCTCCATGGCATAGCTCTGTTTTGTAAACAACTATTCCCTATTGACCCCTGACATTTTTTCTCTTCTCTTGATTCTTTAGTGCGTTGAAACTACTTTTGCCTTTTACAGTTTTCACTCTCTGGCAATTATTCTAGATAATCTTGAAATCTATTTTCAAAACAGGAAATCATTCAGACTTGTTCAAGCATTTCCCTTGCCTCATGTGACTTACTCTGTTTTTTGAATTCCAGTTTGTGTCACCAACAGGAACCATTCATGCTGGTCTCACCCATACTTCCAAAGCTATGCCTCTCTTGCAGCTTTGCCTCTCTTGCAGCTTTGCCTCTCTTGCAGCTCTGCTTCTCTTGCAGCTCTGTCTTCCTCAGGCTGCTTCACTAATCATGAAGTACTTTGCCTTTCCCACACCAGTCAGTTTCTTAATGCAACTGTTCCACCATACTGTCACTCTCAGTCAATTGCCAACTCTGGTGTGGCATTTGCTAAATTATTACATCAAGAATTTATAACTATCTTTCTCAGAAAATTATAATCCTTTTAATTAATGTCAGATGTCTGATGGTATTTATCACCATTTACATTGTAACTCCTTGGATTAGAAGCAGTACTTAATAAATAACTTTAATGGACATTACATATAGTCTTGTGGTCTTTGGCTACACTTTTCAATATGCTTAAAATCATCAGAAATAGTGCTTACATCCCATTTCATTGCTATTTTTAGACACGCTCAAGGATGTTTCAAAGTTATCTGGTAGTAAAATTTATTTCTTGCAGAAAATCATTTTTCTCTACACTCAAAAATTTCATGCATATACTCACTGAAATTATAGAACTATGAAATTACTTATTTTTAAAAGAAATTGTTTTACAAACTGTTAGCATTTAGAAACCTATTTGTATATAAAGCACTTAGAAACTTCTCACAACTTGACATGTAGACCTGAGACAAAATGTCAAAAAATATGAATATATCCAGAGTTTTCTCCCTGCGGGAAACACCAAATAGTCAGAGAACTCTACAGCCACCACACTCCACTCAGGATAATGGTACACTTCACTGTGTGTATACCTGTAGTCAGGAAAAGAATGCATTTCAGTTCTGACTGAAGAAATGTTTAAAAAAGGATGTCTCCCAACAGGAAGTATTTGTAACATTGAGCTGGATTAATTATGATCAAATTTCATCTGCCTTTCTTTATCCTGAGTCTTCAAACTATTGCTAACTAAATAATAGGCCTGAGATCTATGTGTATTAGGATAATATAACCATTTCCTTCCTAAGGGGGTATTTGTTAGGATTAAATAAAATGAAGTTCTGTGAAGTATTTGAAAATGCAGTGTTCAGTATTTGTAATTTAGAATATATTTCTTTGGGTAACCTTTCCATTTAACCCTCAAAATTACCCTTTGTCAGTCACTTAGATGGCTTTAAAAGCCAATGCTCAGTAATCAGTATGATCGTGCTAATATCGTATGTATCATGTCTGATATGTGTCCTTAGGAACAGCTACGTGGACCCTAACCTTTCCTGTTTAAATGTACTATGGTGCTCAACTGACAGATTTATTCTTCATGCTGTTTGTATGCTTTCTACTTCACTGTTGGAAAATTAGGTTGAAAAACATTCCTTTTATTTTTTTATTTTCTTTTTATATGTGGGGTGGTGCATGTCTGTCCAACACATGAGTGCAGCACCCAAGGAAGCCAGAAGAGGGCTTTAGATCCCCTTGAGCTTCAACTGAGAGCAGGGAATGAAACTCCATCCTGAAAGAGCAGCAGGTAAGCTGACTGACATCTCCATGCCATCAACAAACATTCTTACGAATTAACTTATAAAACCTCAACAACTGATGCTTAATACACATGAGGAGAAGAAATTAAGTTGGTAATGTAATGCAATCTGAGGCCTTTGCCTTCTCGCAATACCTCTGAGAACTATCAAACAATATATTTATGTTTAGTTAAATTATGTGGTCTTAGTTTAGAACAAATGCTTTATTCATTATAATTAAGAACATTTTAAATGGTTTTTATGATCTAATGGTCTCAAATGTAGGTATTTTTTTTCCATTGTCAATAACTTCTTTGTAGAAAATCTATGGTTATGATATTACATCATGGTAGTTGTCTGTTCTGAATTAGAAATAAAGATGTTTATATACATTTAAGAAAATTAAGTTGCCATCATTAAATTTAGGGATCTAGGTGATAGTATTCTTCCTATTGTTGATGACGACTTGATAAACAATATTTTTAGTAGCTAATTTCCAAAAAGTTATTCAGCAATAAGGACCTACCTCATCCAGGATCCTAAGAACCACTCATTTCCTGGAATAGGCCTCTTCTCTAACATGCCTAAGATATCCTAGGCAATTCTCTGTGTATGTACCTTATAAATATTCTGAATTTGGTATTTTCTCTTATTTATTTATTTATTTATTTACTTACTTACTTACTTACTTACTTATTCATTTAGTACTTGCTTACTTACCTTTTTAGCTAGCTAGCCAGTTAGTGTATAGAGTGTGTGTGTATATATGCAGGTATGTGTACCCATGCACACACATGTGAAAGTCAGGTAATATCAGTATCTTCATTTTTGGCTCTTTATTTGATGTCTTAACACAGTGTCTCTCCACAGACATGAAGTGACATTTCTGCTGAGCTGGCTAGACAGCAAACTCCAGTACTCATTTTCCTCTTGGGCACAGTGTTTGAGTTACGCATTAATAGCTTGCTTTTATGTGAGTGTTGGGGGGAGTAGCTCAGACCTTCTTGCCTTCACAGTATGTTTCTTTACCTTACTAGCACCCCAGTTTCCTTTTATATACAAGCTCTTTTAAATGGGAAACCTCTTTATTCACCTTCAGAATTTCTGTGCCTAGTTTTATGATCAGACACACATTATATACAGAGAAAAGCTGAAAACACATTCAGTGGTTAAATTAATAAATAATCTATAGTCTATAAAGCAAAGGCAGTGGTTATTGCTATTGATTGTGTCTCATTCTTACATTCCTATTCATGCAATGTATAACAATTCTAAGTGAGAATGTCAGTGCAATATTGTGTAGGTCTAAATAAAACATACTTGAACATTTATTAGAAACTTCTTAGTCATAATTTGTATCTACTGGTATGTTCATAAATCTTTAAGAGCTAGCTCTCTGGAGGAACACAGAAAAATGAAAATATAGTGAGTTTATTTGTCATGTTGCTGACTTCTATGGTAGAATATTTTCAATGTGGCTAATTTTAAGCTACTAATACCCATGTGTCTTACACGAAGAAGGGAAAGCATTAGCCAAAGTGGATTCTGAGTTCCCCAGACACTGCCGACTGCTCCTTCTGTGCTGAATTGCATTCTGAGGTTTTCAGTTGTTCCTTGATAGACCTCTGTGCATAGAGGTAATAAATCAAGGACATTGAAGTAGAAGACTGCCAACCTCTTTAACAATGTTGGTCTTCAACAAAGCCATTACGATCACCTTGAACTTTTTTAGGAACACTTTTTAAAATTCATGTAAAACATGAAAAGCCTCAGGAGAATACCTTTTGAATCAACTGTGATTGTCATAAGTAAAGGCTGCTTTATACATAATAATTTTGCTTGTTCATGTCGAGGAAAATAGGTGTGTGTGTGTGTGTGTGTGTGTGTGTGTGTGTGTGTGTGTGTCTGAAGCTCCTTTATACTGTCATATTAACCACTTCCTTTAAAACTTAATTTAAGCTTAAAGTGTCTGTGCTGGAAAACCTTCAGAAATTTACATGTCTAAGGCGAGCCACATGCTTCAGGACTAATGCATGCTAGGCAAGGCATCCTGGCTTCTGTTCTGCGGTCCTCCGAATGGAGAGAGGGACTGCTGAGTCAGCAGTCAGTAAACCTCCTACCAACCATGACTTCAGCTAAACCAGAACTTAACAAGATCTATTTAATCCATAATCTCACTTCTGGTAATTTCATAGACTTTTTTTTCCTTTACCACGTGAACTCTATATTTTATTAGTAATCAAATTCTCTGATTTAAATCACAACTGTGTAATATACAAAGAGGAAAGAAACTCCATGTAAATACTGTATGTATCTTTACTCTTAAAACATGAAATAATTTCTTGTAATATAAAAACAATTATTAATCAAAATAAATTGCATTGATGATAGTGTGTTTTTAATTTTACTATGTTTAAGTTATTGCTTACCAGAGTTTAAGTTTAGAAGATCAGTTTTAAAGAATTACTTATTTATTTTATGTGCATGGATATTTTGCTTGCATGTCTGCCTATGCCTGTGGAGGCCAGAAGGGAGCATCATATCATTGGAAAGTGGAATTACAGATGGCTCTGAGCGATCTTGTAGGTGCTGGGAATCCAATGCAGGCCCTCTGGAAAAGCAGGCAATGCTCTTAACCACTGAGCCATCTTTCCAACCCAGAAAATTTTTAAAATGAATGCAATAATTCATTGAATTTGTATACTATTATTTCTGAGAAATCCAGAAATCATAGCTCCACTAAACAAAAGAATATAAAGAAATAAACATCCTTGGGCAGGAGTCATCAGCCATCAGAAGTGCTACGACCAAATCCCCAAACAGGTTCACTTACTGTCATACAAAGTTTGTTCATAATCCTGGGCTCAGAGAAATTCAGCATCAAGAAACCAGCATATTCAACATCTGGCAAGGGCTCACGGATGGCCACTTCTCTAGCTCAGACCTTTTTTTTATAAAAGCCCTAACTTATTTATGATGGGCAGCAGGATTTACAAACTTCTAATAAGACTCTAAATATTATGCCATTGAGTACCAGGTTTTAACATGTGGACTTTAAGAGAGTCAGACATCCAGACTACAGACCGAGACCAAGGCAGTATGAGAAATCACAAAACTAAATCCAATGACAGACTGCTACTGCATTCAAATAATATGTAAGTTAAAAACTGAAACAGTATGTTTTTAAGTGGAGTATACAAAATGAGACGTTTCAAGGATCAGATGAATTGTAGTCCATAATCAGAAAATCCAGACATGCTTAATGTTGCAAGAGAAAGAATAAAGATAGAATTGGAAGGAGTTAGAAGGAAAATATCCAGAATAAAGATAGAGTTAGAAGGAAAACTTCAAGAATGAGAATCACCAGGAAAATAAAGAATAGAGAATATGGAGAACTAAAAAAGGAAACATTCAAGAGAGAGAGTGTCTTTTCCCTTACCCCATCTCAGATAAAAATGTCACAGTACAAGGATTTTGTGGATTTTCTTTCAGCCCTGCACTGCTGGAGGCTGCACCCTCATGCTAAGCAATGGAAGGAGACAATATTGTCTTCCTTTTTTTGATTTTTTTATTAAGAAATTTTTAATACAGTCTTACCTCATTAAACATAGATTTCCCCATTTCTACTCCCTCCTCCCCTGTGCTCAACCCTTTCCCCCACCCCACCCTTATCCACTCCTCAGAAAGGGTAAAGTTTCCCATGGGGAGTCAACAAAATCGGACACTTCACTTCTACGCAAGACCAAGGGCCTTCCCAGTATATCTAGGCTGAGCAAGATGTCCCTCCAAAGAGAATGTGATCTAAGATGCCAGTTCAAGCACTAGTGCTTGACAATATGATTCTCTTCAATCCTAAAGTCCCTAGACTTTAGCAATTCCTACCGTTCATAACAGTATAACTCATACAAAGATTTAACTACATGAAAATATAATCAATTAAGCTGGTGTATAATTGTTTAGAACCACTAAACACATACACACATACACACATATAATAGAAAAAGTAAATAATCTTTGCAAGTTATTGGTTAACAAAAATTTACAAATAAAAATTCCATATCAATTAAAAACATTGATTTGAGAATGTTTCATATAAGTGGGACACCCTCTAGGTAAACACATGAGTAATCTTCAATGAAAGTAGTGACAAAATGAGGAAGTGGCCCAACGAGAGAAGAGATATAATTACTACCTACTGATTTCCCCACATGCCTTGATGAGCACTTCATATGAATCACCTCTGGTGGTTCTTCAGTTCCTTTTACTGAATCATTGCTATTATGGATAAACCTAAGAATTTTCAAGAGTAAATGAACAAAAAATATAGTTTGTGTATGCCATTATAATCTAATACAACTCTAATGAAATCAAAATAAAATGGGAGAGCTCTGGTTTTATTAAAGTGTATAACATGGGCTTAAGTTTTATTAAAGAAATTGTTTATAAGAGTAGGAGAAATCACACTTGAAACAAGAGAAGTTACATAAGAAAATGTGCAAACTTTATTACAAAGCCTGAAGCTTTGTGATCATTTTTGCAAATGTACACATTCAAAATTACAGCTGGGTTCCTCAGCAGGATCCTTTGCAACAGAAGTTAGGAAAGAAAAAAATCAAATATGATATAAAGAACAATTTCACAGAGAAGTTGCCATCTTGGTAACTTCACCATATTGAAGGATCACAGCATTAGTGAGGTTGAGAACCACTAATCTATACACTCTGCCTCTACTGTTCCACTCATCCTCATTAACATTGCCCAACATAAAAATCTGTTTTTTAGTCATCATTATACCTGATTTTTACATCATCAAGAAACTGACTGTTCTTTGTTTCCTTCTTTGTCTCAATGATACTCTATGTTCCTACATTAACTTCTGATTTCTTATCTTTCTTCATCATTATTTCTTTGACTTTCTTCCAGAAAATTATATATATATGCATAGATGCATTTCAGAAAAGATCATAATCACAAGTTTTAGTGTGAATCATTGGAAAATGGATAATAAAGAAGCAAAAAAGGCAGAATAACCCTTTATCTTTAGGAATGGCCTCAAAGGGAGTAGTTCTTAAGGAAGTGTGGCCTTTGTGAAGCAGATGTGGTCTTGGAGGCATGATTTAAGGTCTTATATATGGTCAAGCTTTGCTCAGTGTGATATTAAAAACATTTCCTGTTACCAGTAAGATATGAGACTCTCAGCTACTTCTCCAGCACCATGTCTGCCTGCATGCCACCATGCTCTTACAATGATGATAATGAACTGAACCCCTGAACTGTAAGGAAGGCATCCCAATTTAAATGTTTGTCTTTATACCATAGCCATGGTGCCTTTTCACAGCAATAGAAACTCTGAGAGAGAAGTTGCCTGTTACAAGAATCAGAACCACCTGAGGAACTAGGGAGTAACTTTCCTTGTTAATGTGGAACTTTGTTTTATTTTATAGACAATATCGTAAAGTGTACAATCTTACTGGTACATATTTTGACAAAAAACCTGGGAGCCTTTTATTTAATCATGATGTAGTCATATGCCTCTCCTTTTTTTAAAGTAGGAAGCCATGAATAGGGTATTTTATTCTGTTTATCTGGTGAATGTGAGAAGCAGCTTTGCAGAACAGATGACAGCAAGGCAGAATTATGAATGATGAACTATAGTCAAAACGGAATTTTACTAGAAGGTGGATGTGACTAAAGAAAAAGATGCTTTCAAAAATAACCTAATTAGAGCCCTCTAATTTATTCCCCACCCATCACCTGAAAAGACTTGATGAATCTTCTGCGAACTAGAATCTCCATCAGCCCCAAGCAGAGCTGTTCATTGCCTCCTGACGTTCAATTATTACAGCATACAAGAGTGTTTGGTAGGCAGTATAGAAAAACAATGAATTAAGATTTGGAAAGGAATGAGCAGTATGTTTGAGGAATTTTGCAACATACTCAAAGCTATTTTCACATTTCATTTGTCTCACCTGAGAATCGTGTTAATTATACTATTAATGCACTTTAAAGTTTCAACTGACGTTTCTATTGTCATGGAGACACTTTTAAATATTTAAGTCCAGTCAGAACCATGTTTTATGTTTTAACTTCCCAATATGTTAGCTATTATGAAAGCTATGTATACATATATGTGTACGTCATTGTTGTTGTTTTGTTCTATGATTCGTGGATCTGCAGATAAAATCCAGCACTTCATTCATGCTAGTCAAGTGTTCTTCTACTTTGCTATACCCTAGGCCTTATCAAAGACACCCCTGGGTCTATCATAACCAAATTTCAGCAGTGAGGTAGAATTTCTTTGGGCTACATATAGCATACTAATCATTTATGTTTTATGAGAGTTACATTCTTTATTTATAATATAAGGGTTTTACTTATTTTATGTTGCTATTAAATTACTACTCTATATTGTCCTGCATGCTTCTAAAGGTACTATTGAGAAATGATTATACAAAGTTTCAATGCTAGTAATATCTTCATTAAGTGAACTTTATTATTATTACTTTTAAAACAATCTTATTTTCATACCAATCCCAGTTCCCCTCACTCCCTTCCTCATACTCTCCCCCACCCCACCCCGTACACTCCTCAGAAAGGGTGAGGCTTCCCATGGGGAATCAGCAAAGTCTGACACATCCTTTGAAGCAAAACCAAGCCCTTGACCCCTGTAGTTAGGCAGAACAATGTATCCCTCCATAGGGAATGGACTCCAAAGAGCCAGTTCATGCACCAGAGATAAATACTGGTTTCACGGCTAGTGGCCCCACAAACTGCCCAAACCACACAACTGTTACCCTAATTCAGAGAGCCTAATTCCATCTTATTCAGGTTCCCTAGCTGTCAGTCCAGAGTCAGTTAGCTTCCACTTGCTCTGGTCGTCTGTTTCTGTGGGTTCCCCCATTATGTTCTTGGCCCCTTTGTGCATAACATCTCTCCTCTATCTCTGATTGGATTTCAGGAGTTCAGTCCAGTGCTTAGCTGTGGATCCCTGCATCTGTTTCTATCAGTTATTGGCTGAAGGCTCCATGCTGACAATTAAGGTAGCCATCAATCTGATTACAGGGGACATGCCGTTAAGGTACCATGTTCTCTTTTGCTTAGATTCTTAGCTGGGGACATCCTTATGGCTTCTTGGGAATCTCCCCAGTGCTGCGTCTCTCACTAAGCCCCATAATGGCTGCCACCATCAAGTTATCTCCATCCTTGCTCTCCCTATCTGTCCCTCACCAAACTCAACCCTCCAGATTTCTCATGTTCTCTTCCCTGCTCCCCTTCTCCTGGCCCCACTCCCCTATTACCCTGCCCCTACCCCATGATGTCAATTTATTGAGGAGATATTCTCTACTTCCCATCCTGGGAGAATTTATGTATGTTACTCTTAGGGTTCTTGTTTCCTGTTTTCTCCAGGATTGTGGACTGTAGGTTGGTTATCCTTTGCTTTATGTCTGATATACACTTATGAATGAATACATACTGTGTTTGTCTTTCTGCGGCTGGGTTGCCTTACTCAGGATGGCTTTTTCTAGTTCCATCCACATCAAATGGATTTTTAAGAACTAGTGCTATTGAAAAAGACAGCATAATTGCACATTAATTTAAAAGTATCATAATGAAAACCATGATTTTGAGATGATAATAATAAACCTAAAATGATAAAAAATAAGTAGAGACTATATAAAGAAATTGTATATACCTGCCAAAAGAATTAACATTGCCTAGATATGATTGAACTGACCACACAGATAAGTAAAATAAATTAATAAAAAACTAGTAAAACATCATTAAAAATTCAGAAAATGAGGGCTGTAGAGATGGCTCAGACATTAAGAACAGTGGCTGCTCTTCCAGAGGTCCTGAGTTCAATTCTTTCACAAACATCTGTAATGAGATCTGGTGCCCCCTTCTCTTGTGCAGATATCCATGCAGGAATGGCACTGTATACATCTGCCTCTGCCTTCACAGTGCTGAGTTACATGTTCAGTATGAGGCCATACTGAATCTTTGTACATTGACTTTGGAGAACTGATGTCAGGTTCTCATGTTTGCGGAAGACCTCAGGAGCCATCTCTGCAGGGCAAAAGATTTTCTACCTAAAATAAAAAAGTAGAGTGTTTCCTAGAAGTGGCACCAAGGTGGCTAATAGTGCATCTGTAGCAACATGTCAAACTCACCCAGCGAGTTGTTGCCAATGTGTTATTAGCTTCTTGAAGATGTGCCAGTTGCGCCCAGCACACAGCTCCATTAAAACCTTAAAATTGTTTAATTTCAAGACTTTAAGAAACGCTATTCAATTTTACATTTGTCTTGCATGTGACATAGATATTTATGAATACTTTGAGAGGAAATGGCCCTTAGAATTGAGAGGATGCTTGAAATGTTATAGAAATAGCAAGAAGATTAGTGTGGACAAAATCAATTGAGAAGAGAAATAGTAACTCCAAGGAGCAGGACCTTGTCAAAAGTGGCAGGTAAATGGAATTCAATGGAAGCTAAATGGAAAGCTGCCAGAGAGCTTCCAGAACAGAAGTGACACAGTCTGGGGTTTGTTTTTGTGGTTGTTCTGGTTTGGGGTTATTTATTTGTTTTTATAAAATCCCTGTGGTTTCTCCCAGAGAACCCTGGGGTCTCATTAAACAGTTTTATGGGAACTAGAACAATAGACAGGAACAACAGTAACAGTGCAGGTAATAAGAGGCAAGCAGACTCTCCATGTTCCTGCATGCATTTCTTTTTTTT
>NC_022028.1:17706070-17707575 GCF_000317375.1 Microtus ochrogaster | reverse complement strand
AACGCAGGCTTGGGGGAGGGGTCGTGTGCAAGAAAGACGGTCCTGCAGAAGAAGCTGGGGGAGGGGGGGTCTGTGCTCTGTTCCGGGACAAACCGCCCCTGGATAGCACACACTCACCCGTCCAGGTGGAACTCCACAGCACCTAAACAGAGCCGCCTGGTAGCCCTGATCCGGGGACAAAAGGAAAAACAGGGGGCAGGCAGTGCGAGATCCAGGAGCACAGAGGCACCCCTGGAACACAAGCTGAAGGTGCCCGGGCTGCCTTGTAGGGGACCTTGGGGCCCGCCCGGTAGGCAGGCACTCACCACTCTGGGTGGGCAGCCCCAGTGTAGGAGCAGAAAACAGTTCTACAACACATTCTTTTCAGCGGCTTATCTCCTGCATGCATTTCTAAGATGGAGCTGATGAGCTCTCTGGCATCCTGGATATGGTTGATAAAGAGAAAGCAATGACAGGCACAATACCCTCTAAACTCTCTAAATCTTCCCATGGGAACATTTTGCATTTTCTTGAAAAATTAATTTTTAGTTGTGCTTACTCAAATAACTTGAGATAACAAGATTGTGTTGGCGGGCTTATAAATAAATATGACATTACAAGATGAAGTCTATAGGGTCAGAGTCAGAAATTGGACACAACAAGAAGTAATATGCTTAAGAGAAATAAATTAGTCTCTTCACATTTTACAAAATTTGTCTACAAAAATATCAAATACTGATTAGGTATTGTGTTAATAACTATATGTAGTCACCTTTCAAAGATTGAAGTATTTTAATACCAACTAAGTTTATGAGTGTTTACAATAATGAGTATTAAGTAAGTAACATCTTCTTGAAGTATTTATGGAATGCACAAATATAGATATGGTATTTGCTCACCTGTGGGTGAAATTGCCTGCAAGTGTTTTGTACATAAATAAAGGAGTTTTGGTTTGCTGACATTTTGGTTTACGAGACCACAGTGAATAAGAAAACAGAGTAACTAACTTGATTTGTAGGAATTTTATATAACAAGCTGTTGAGAAGGTAGAAGTTAATCATTCTTACTATGTTGCGGGCTCTCAAGAATGATACTACAAAATATGTCTAAAAAGTTCTAAACTTCCATAAATAACTTTTAAAATATATAGGAAATAAATACTGATTTGATGTTGATTAATATTTCACAATTGCAATTGAAATCTATGTAAATAAGTAACCAATATTTTTCTTCATCAAGGAAGACTTTTAAAGGTTGTTATGCAATGAGCATTAACAAGTCATACAACACTTCATCCATTTCTTCATGGCTTGTTATTTTCCACATTTTTATAAGCATTTATCCTAAAAGCAAACAGTTAAAGCTTTAAAGTAGCAAAAACGAAAAATGGCCTCTGGGTTCACATCTTAGTTTGTGAAGAGACCCTCTCCCAGCCAGACCCAAAAAGAGGAACATGGGATGTACTCACTCATATTTGGTTTCTAGCCATAAATAAAGGACAGTGAGCTTATAATTCGCGATCCTAG